>NC_143034.1:64043870-64343870 GCF_057628025.1 Oncorhynchus mykiss | reverse complement strand
TCAGTTTCTCAGATGGAACGTTTGGAATGCACATCAACATCTTTATCAAAGACCAACATATGCAGTGGGCTGCCTTAACTATCAGGGCTTTCCTTTTGGGAACCACTAAAAACGTTTCAATTGGATTTGATATGAATTCCCAAATTACACCCATTGGTCGAGACAGACACATTTGAGGGCAGCTTGACACATTTGATTTGATCTGGCTCATTGCGTTATAATCACACGGATGGTGAAAGGGGCTCTACTTTAATCAAAAGACCACCAGCCAAATGCCGGTAAACAGTGGCTGGTCGGTTTGAAATATTTGTTTGACATCCTGCGTAATGAAGTGGATTATCTATTTTAAATTCAATAAAATGGGTTGAGTCGTGCTGAAATTTTGTTTGGTAGAAAGTCCGAGTGTTTGGTGATTTGTTCCTATTTTTTATCATTATTTTTTTGTGCCCTGGTATTGCACAACATAATAATAGTTTAGTACTTGCCTGGTAATAACCTCTCAAACATGTTGTAGATTAAATGCAATGCTCAATACCGAACGTTGAAATGCTAAATCAAAATTGTATTAAAGTAACAATTTCTCCCTTTTTTTCAACATTCAGCTCAAAATGGCCTGTGCCCATCTGTGTAAGGAGGCTGACATCAAAACCGCATTGGAAGCGTGCAAAGGTAGGCCCTAGTTCGTTTACTTCCCCCTCCACCTAAAAAGCCCTTTCAACACAAGTATGTTGTATGATAAATGTGAAATTAGCAATATGAACACACGATTACCTCTCTAGGCTGTAGTTGCATTGTGTGTTTACTTGCAGGTTACACAATAGGCATATATCCTTCATATTTGCGTTACAGCCGCCGACAGCTTCAACTTCAAGACCTTCTTCCATACGATTGGCTTTGCCTCGAAGTCCGCCGACGACGTCAAGAAGGCTTTCAAGGTCATTGACCAGGATGCAAGTGGCTTTATTGAGGTGGAGGAGCTGAAGTAAGAGCCATGCACCATTGCAGTACAAATAACAGACAATTGATTAAACCAATGCAGGAGACTGTCCACTTTATCCAATTGTATCCGTGCGCATGCATTGTAAAAGTCAGGGTACATTAGTGCATTGGTCTGCATACATTCAAATTAAACTAAACTAATATTTGTGTCTCTTTCTCTAGGCTGTTCCTTCAGAACTTTTGCCCCAAGGCCAGGGTACTTACCGATGCAGAGACAAAGGCTTTCCTCAAGGCTGGTGATGCCGATGGTGATGGCATGATTGGAATTGATGGTACGAAACATAGCATACATGGGATAATCAATGCGTTAACCAATGTCACTTGCATACATACAGTGGTGTAATGTACTTAAGTAAAACTACTTTAAAGTACTACTTAAGTAGTATTTGGGGGGTATCTGTACTTTACTTTACTATTAATATTTTAGACTACTTTCACTTTTACTTCACTACATTCCTAAAGAAAATGATGTACTTTTTACTCCATACGTTTTCCTTCACCCAAAAGTACTCGTTACATGTTGAATGCTTAGCAGGACAGGAAAATGGTCCAATTCATGCACTTATCAAGAGAACATCCCTGGTCATCACTACTGCCTCTTATCTGGCTGACTCACTACACACAAATTCATATTCTGTCAAATTGATGTCTGAGTGTTGGAGTGTACCCCTGGCTATCTGTACATTTTAAATGCAAGAACATGGTACCATCTGCTTTGCTTAATATAAGGAATGTGAAATTATTTATACTTGTGGTACTTAAGTATATTTTACAAATTCCATTTACTTTTGATACTTAAGTATATTTAGAACCAAATACTTTTAGACTTTCACTCAAGTAGTATTTTACTGGGTGACTTTCACTTTTACTTGAGTAACTTTCTATTAAGGTATCTTTACTTTTACTCAAGTATGACAATTGGGTACTTTTTTCACCACTGCTTGAATATTAATAACGATGTTTATGATCTGGTGTCAATCTATATTAAGGCCTAAGAAAGTACATGAATGTTATAAGACACTGGAAAGGGTTAATGGTTGTATTTTTCTTTTGCAGAGTTCGCTGTATTGGTTAAGCAATAAAGAGCAACTGACCAAGACCTCACCTGAAGAAACAATATTGCCCAAGACCTCCCCATTTCATCTGAATATAAATACTTTTTATACATTTGCTTGCAAGAAGTTTCCTCCTGTGCGGCACACTGTCCAAAATGATGATTGTGAATGTAGCGCGGATGTGTTCATGTCTTATACGAATTTTGCTTACTGTAAAATCTATGATGCACTTTTCAGGAAAGGACGATAGATAAAAAATAATCAATATTCTTTTGGAATAAAAGGTCTTTGTATTATTTCCTATTTAATTAATCAAATGTGTTTATCTGAGTTCAGATGCCATAAGTTTAACTTCACACACATAAATGGAACCGGTTTATATGAACTGTAATTGAGAAAACGCCTGCCATTTTATTCGCTAATAATTATACATAATAATTCATGACACATAGTCTATTTTGCTGATAATAAAAAAAACACCACGATCATTGTGCAAGTACAAGTTTACACACAAAGGCGCACAGGCACACACAAACCGAGGTGTGAGACAGAGAGACAGAGCGAGAGAGAAGGACAATAAAAGTCAATAAAACAAATGACAGCATGGCCAAGCACCAATTTAGTTTTTCCGCCCTCATATGAAAATAGGTAACATAAATGTTCTACTTAAACAATATATTCATCCATAATTGACTTCCTATCCTAGACTAGAGACAATGATTGGGAGTTCAAGTGATTCCAATTATGTTCGACACAGTACCGTAGAGCATTGGTTCCTAACCGGGGGTACTAGGACCCCTGGGGGTACTTGGCCTATCTGCAGGGGGTACTCGAGAAGACTCATGAGACCATAGACCTACTGGTAAAATGCACATGGGGGGGTACTCCAGGGGTACTACGGCAGAGCTAAATTCAGTTGGTGGTACATTAACCGAAAAAGGTTAGGAACCATTGCCTTAGAGTCTGCATACATACAGTATATATGGCCAAAACACATGCTTCAATATGTTTTATATTGTTTTTAGTCAATCAATGTATGTATAAAGCCCTCATTAAAAACGTCTCTATGGCTTGATGTGCGGTATTACAGTTGACCTACTGACAGAATTTAGCAGCCCCACATGGGAGTATAGTCCATGCGTCGGCGTTAGGAGTCCACTAGATGGCGGCAAACACAAAGACAGTGAGTAATCTTCCCAAGGCAGCGTTTCCCTTAAATATAGCCAGAGGTGCGTACTGAGGTGTATTCAGGGTAGTGAAATATAATATAATGAATATAATAATCATGAAAGCTGATACGATTCCCTCGATAGGTTACATTTTTATCTGAACGTTATCTGTAATATTACACTCTCCTGAACAGGTACTGTGATACTGATGGTATGTCGGGACTGATGATTCAGGGACAACTGTAACATTTTTGCTAAATCTAGCCCAACTACGGAAAGAAGTGACTTCGCGTAGCAGGTTAGGAGAACCAACGCAGCAGGTTAAGATAACTAACGCATCAGGATAGGAGAATGAACGTCATTAAAGGGTATGGGTTAGGCTTAGCTAAAATGCTACTTGTCAACAACTGTGATCCCCGACGCTACAACTAGATGAAGCTGTACTCCATCTAGCCACAACCGTAGAAACCATCAGTCCCGACAAACCATCAGTAGGCATATTATATAACACAGGCCCCTGATGTATGTTTGAAGAGTCACATTAAAACGGAGAACGAACCATGAAACAACATCTCGTGCAGCTTTTTAAACCATACACCCACAAAACGGGAAAACGAACTGCCATTGACTTAGGCTACTATAACCATGTCAGGCAGAGCTGTCTGATTTAGTAATTTACTTTTGGTATTGGGCATTTGGCAATATAGTTGCACTGTCACGAGGGAAAAGCCAGTGCAAACAAACATAAAATAGCGCTAATAACATTGAAATATGATTTAGCACCACGGACAGCGGCTATCGGAACCCCCTGCGATCAGAAGTTTCAGGACCATGTTCAAAATTTCATGTAATCATAATACACTGAATTCGGATAATTAATGCAGTTAGCCTATCATCTGGAACTGCATATGATATGTCTACACAATTTTCTATATGATTAAACCCAACAAGAAACACACAACCGTTTCTTCCGTGGCAACGGAGCATCTCTAATCCGTTTCTGTTCGACACCGGATTAGCCAAAACAAATTACGTCTTTCCCGCCCTGGGACAATGAGAAGGCTTACCCCTGCAGCCAACCCATGTCCGTACGTAAGCTTGTAAGGAAAATTAGCAAATGTAAATGAATAAATTACCGGCCAGTAACCGTATAGGCGATGAGGTATCAGAATAGCGCATGACATCACCGCCTGTCGGTAAAGCGCACCGCTCGATCCGGTGTCCTCATCAGTCTCTCTTTCACATACGACCAGGGAGAGGGTTAGCCTATTGAGTTTCCCCCCATGCATCTGCCGCTGGAGCCCCAAATCCTAGAAAGAGGTTTCGGACATTGGACATGGAGACGTTAGACGCACGATTTCTCGTTCGTGCGCCAAGTCACAACATCTGATTTGAAAGGTCAGACTGTGAGTGAGCGACCTGCAGGATTAGTTCTAATGATTTTAATTACAAACCTTGAATCAATGAACTACATTTATATTAAAATGACCATAAAGTGGTCCCAAGGGAAATGTTTTCTCCTCATGCGTACATGTTTGGAGAGTTAGTGGAAGCGCAGAATATAGTCTACACACAATACACACCAACTCTCCCACCAAATATGCAGCAAAATAAAACAGCAATATTAAACAGTGAAAATACAAGCCTAACATGTCCTAAAGGATCAGTGACCCAGCCTACTACTACTACTCCTACTCTTTAAGCGCACGTGCCCACTCGATCATTTCAGCAGTCATGCAATTAATTTGTGCACAAAAAGTACAATACATGCAAATGCAATAACCGTGGGGCGAGAACACTCAGTCTAAAGGTGCCTTATACTTGGAATATTCAGCCTATATATGCATGGTACGTTTAAATAAGGTTCACTTGACCTGTCCTTGAGCGACCTTTACCCACCTACTTTGCACAACACACTAACGCCTGCGGTCTGGGTAGGGCTCGCGCGGTCGCTAGCTGATGCGCTCGACCGCTGCCTGCTTCCGCTGCTGAAGCTGTGGTGGGCAGGTGCCAAGTACTGTAGTCTATAAATCCCCACGCGCGCGCCGCGGTTTTTCACGGAATTGAACTGCTTGCAAGCTGGAGCTGGTCTATGATTGTTGTCTGCCTCCGGCTATAGGGGATATTTAGCGATATCCCTACCTCAAAAGGTGTCATATTTCTGGTTGAGTGGTGTCACTTGTTATTAAACACGCAGAGGGAATTGTCAAGACTAAATGTCAGACTTTGTTTCAAAACGTTAATGATGGGAATCATAACAGAATATGATTTTGATAAATAATTCGTTTTATGCAGATTTTGTATTTAAAAGGACACAAATCAGATGCCATCTGTCTCACTGATGAAATCCTATGCAGTGCACTCTCTCCCTACCACTAACACATGCATGCACGCCTTTACAGTGAGAAGTGAGCCCACATGCAGGTTGCACACCTTCAACTTTCCCCTTGTCCAATGATGAATAATAGCTGTTCTCCACAGTCCAGAAGCAGGGTATCCTCCAAGGGATAGGGTTAATGCACTCTCTGCAGACCTCTCCGTTTACTTCCACATACAGTGACATTGTTTCAGGGTTGTCCTCTGAAGGTATAGGCATTCTGCCATTGGTCACATTTTACAGGCTGCCCAAATGCAGTATTTCATTTCACTGCTTCAATAACACTGTGAAGAATTGCAAAGATAAGCATTGTTCTAAATGGATCACTCTGTTAGATCTCCTATCGCTATGGGTCGCCAGCAGCTACAGTGATGATACTGAAGAAGTGTGACCATTTATATCTGAGGGATGGCCTGGGTGACCTCAATAGAAAAGATGCAATCTCTCTCTCTCTCTCCATTTCCCAAAACTCTATTCCAACACAGATGCCATAGGCAAATGTGTGTGTATGTGAGTTTCTGCGTGCGTGCGTGCATGTGTGTATGGACCCTAATTGACATTAAATCATCATGCAGAATCAAGTGGGACATTGAAAAAAAACCTTGTGTCCTTTAATCAGAACTCTGGACAGTTCCATGATAGTTCAATATTTACCCTCGTCCGGCCAATAGTGTGAGAGAAGGTTAAATAAATTGTCATGATGACATTTCGTGATAGACAACCCCTGTTGTGTGTGTGTATCTGTTGAGTTGAGTATTATTAGATTTGGAGGGGATAATCTAACCCCATCTGGTGGGTCCAACAGAGTAGCAGGGAATGAAAAATTGGGTCTGTTTAAATCCAAATGAGGGCACATTTTTTGACAGATTTGCAGGGGATTTGAACCAGAGGGTTCATTCTCAGGGGGATGTGGGCTACTATACCACACAATGGCCACACTGTATCCCTCCACAACGATTTCAACATCCAATATCAACATACCCAGTTATACATTTTATAATTTAATCTGGTTTATTGGAACTTGACTTCTCTCTGAATGCAGTTTGCATTCTCACTGAATGACCCTTTTCACTGAGGACAATATACTGTATGTGTGACACAAATACCAGCTCTGTGACTGCTTGTAGAGAGAGAGAGAGGGGGGGGGAGAGAGAGGGGGGATATATATATATATAGAGAGAGAGAGAGAGAGAGAGAGACAGAGAGACAGAGAGAGAGAGAGAGAGAGAGAGGGAGGGAAGGAGAAGACGACAGACAGAGATTAGCCTTGTTTACACCTTGCGCTATGTTAGTTTCGTGATCTGATGATCCAATAACTATCTGATCAAAGTTTGTTGCATCAACACATTTTAATAAAATGTGTCTCTTATCCCTTCTTCCTTACCCAGTGTACCCTCCACTGTGTTTGAATTGTGAACAGACTAGCCTGACCATGTAGATCTGTTAATACTTGATTGATATCCAGACCCAATGCGTGCCTGTCTTTTAATCATTCTGTGTAAAAATGTGGGCAAAATCGGAATGTGGACAAGATCAGGACACAGGGCGCATGTTAGCACCAGGTATAAACAGGGCTAGAGAGACTGCACATTTTTGTACCATAGTACTGTATTATAATTCGAGAAGGGAAGGAGAGGGGGAGGAGGACTGGGTTAGGTGTGGGTGGGAGGAGGGGATATAGAATAATGCACTGATGACTTAATTTGCCATTTACAAGGGCGTTACTGATGTCCACAGTAGTCAGTCTCCTGCCCATGGGCGTTATAAAGGGTAAAGGTTAATTAGTTAGGGAAGAAATTTGATCAGGGGCGGGCAGTTCAAATTTGATACTCAGACAGGTAATTCAAGCATTCCCTATTGTCACCTCAATCAGACCTATATAAATCGTCTCTGACGGACACCAGTCACCGCATAGCCTTACTCGTCTCTTTTGGATCAACGACCGGGCAAGAACCTCAACGCGGTGAGTTGACTTTGCGCTCTGAACTTAACTCAGAGCAGTCATTCTCTGCCACTTTGAGAGATATAGACTGTTGTCTTTTTTTTTATCATTCACTTCGTTTGTGTTTATAATTAGAAGTTTACTTGGCTTTAATGTTTACACAAAGGATGCGGTAACAGCGTATTAGACCAAGTTCTGCCATATTTTCTTTTAAGGAAGTATCTAATTCATTCTTTGCTATCCGTTTTAGCAAATTCTTTTACAGTGTTTCAGTATATTTATTCCGACCAAGATGAGTCTGAGGGCATACTAAAGATAATTTGCCAGTAGTGGTATTTGGAGTAGGCCTACCTAGCTCAGATCAAGCAATAGGCTCTGGGGAATTACTGAGAAAATATGTCAACACAACTGTTATGTGCATGAGCTAAATCAATAGACCTTAGCCAATAGTTATGACACGCATATAGCCTATGTTTTATAGGCCTCTGAAACTGTGCTTAAAAGATGCTATCCAAATAATTATAATATTCTGCACCAGTCAGAATGCCTTGTCTTCAAAGAAGAAGTATGCATTGCTGTTTAGCCTACCTGACTAAATGTGTTAATAATTCACCACTTTTGTTCATTCGACAGGATTAAAATGTCGCTCTCATCTATCCTTTCCGCTGATGCCATAGACGCTGCTATGAAGGACTGCCAAGGTATCATCTTCCACTCATATCATTATTGCTTTCTTCATTAGATTCCTTCACCGCATTAGTGATAGCCTAGGCTATGGGCAGATTCACTATACTAAATAAAGTCAAATAAGGTAGTCCATTGTTGATGTCAAACAAAAAACAGAAGTATAGGCCTACTTAGGTGGATCAAAATGAGGCCTATTTTAGAGAAAACACATGTAGGCTACATAGACTCACACGAAACCCTCAAAGCATTTAGGACAGAATAGATAGCAGTTGTCTCTGTCAGTTTTTGTCCCTAAATATATCAGGAAGAATTATAATGCAAACAATTGTCTTAATTTAAATTGAGTTTTTGAATAAATCAAAATGTGATATGCCTATGAGTGAACACGACTAGACTAAACAGATTAGTTGGTTATTTGAATCAGCTGCAACATGGTCTCAGAGCATTTCATATTATTCTGTGTGTAAATCTGAGACTCCATTTAGAGTGATGTGTTACGTTTCGTTTTGTATGCATTCATTTGCGGATGTCCATCAACTATTTCACATGATATGTTATTAATTGCAATTCGTGTTATATGTTACGAATTTGCAAAACGTGCAGTATGTTACGAACTTGCAAAATGTACAATATGTTAGGAATTCGCAAAACATATGATATTTAATGAATTCTAGCTAGGTGGATAGGTGGCTAAAAGGGTAAAGGTTAGGGTTCGTGTTCGCGTTCTTCCACAAGCCCTACCTCCACTTCCTCGTTAACGACCTGTACCAGAGCTAAGGCCGAACACGCCTGTTCATTTTTTCTCATGTCATCCTTACCCCATCAGCACCGGACTCCTTCAACTGCAAGAAGTTCTTCCAGCAGTGTGGCTTGACCAAAAAGAGTCCCGCGGAGGTGAAGAAAGTCTTCGGGATACTGGACAACGACGCCAGCGGCTTCATTGAGGAGGAGGAACTCAAGTGAGTCGGCTACAATTGTTGCACTTTTAGTTTGTGATAAACTACAATCTTTGTGTTTTTTCTACTACAATAATTAGGCCTAAAGAAAATAGCCTATATATTGTTATTGATGCCGCATAGCCTATATCAAAATGTATCTATCCTCTGTTGGCCCTAAACGTGTTAGGCTACCTGTCATTTTGCACAGGTTAGTGTTATTTGTCACGAATCTTGTTCTGGAGACAGCTCTGCAGTGGTCACTAGCTTGCACAGCGACAAAGTCATAAAATCGGATTTGAAACCTAACTCTAACCTTTACCCTAACACACTGCTAACCCTAATGCCTAACCCTAACCTTAAATCAAGACAAAAAGCTAATTTATTACATTTATTTATTTATTTTTTTACCCCTTTTTCCCCCCAATTACGACATTCAATTGGCAGTTAAAGTCTTGTCCGATTCCTGCAACTCCCATAAGGACTCGGGAGAGGCAAAGGTCAAGAGCTGTGCGTCATCCGAAACACAACCCTGTCAAGCCGCACTGTTTCTTGACACAATGCACGCTTAACCCAGAAGCCAGCCACACCAATGTGTCGGAGGAAACACTGTACACCTGGCGACCGTGTCAGCACCTGACCCACCACAGGAGTCGCTAGAGCGAGATGGGACAAGGACCTCCTGGCCGGCCAAACCTTCCCCTAACTGGACAACGCTGGGTCAATTGTGCGTCGCCCTCATGGGTCTCCCGGTTGCGACACAGCCCGGTATCGATCCAGGATCTGTAGTAATGAAGCTAGCACTGCGATGCAGTGCCTTAGACCGCTGCGCCACTCGGGAGGCCCTAAAAGCAAATATTTGTTTTTATGCATTTTTACAATATAAACAATTTTGACTTTGCAGCTGGCCCATCTAGCGGAAATTGCTCAGTTCTGCCTCAAGGACTTATCCCAATCAACGTCAACCTAACTTTGCTTGAAAGTAGGCTACTTCTTGAAGATAGGCTTTGTAAACTAGCACATCTTTACTAGTGCGCCCCCATCAAGAGATGGTCAATTATCATTATTTAGTTCATTCACGAGTCCTGGGGGTCATAGGTGCCTTTTGCACTGTAATGACGGCATATTAAGCCTGCTTTCAGTAAGCATGTCCTCTACAACTCCTAAAGATGTTTTATTTGTTCTTCTTTCCAGGACAGATCCTTGAGGTTAAAATACTATTTTAAAAGGGTGACCACCATAGTCTGTCTAAGATATATGGTTTAAACAATATCCATTCATCATTAATGTCTGATTGGTTTTTCTTTGTTACCCAGACAATACTACTTCCTCAATATCTGAAGGGTTCTGCTGCAGAGTTGCCGGTCATGGCAACTGTGTAGAATAGCCACATCAAAGTAAGCACGGTATGTTAGTGGTCTCGGTGTGTGTGTGTCCGTCTCAGATTCTTCCTCCAGAGGTTCAACCCCGGGGCCCGTGTCCTGACTGAAAAAGAGACCAAGGCCTTCATGTCTGCTGCTGATGATGACAGCGACGGCATGATTGGAGCAGATGGTGTGTATCTTACACTAGTTTGGTGATGATGATGATGACAATTATAAAGATGATGATGATCACAATGATGTCGTTTTTGCTGATGATGACGGCAATGAAGAGGTGGATGAGAGTGATGTTTGATTATGTCGATGGAAGTTTGAAGGAGTGATCTCATTCGATACCAAATCAGTTGAGATTGTACAGGTCTGAATCTGGTTGCATTATGATAGTAAGCAGATTACAGAATTGTAATTGCCAATGGGTAATATAAATACTTTTTACAGTTCTACATTGAACCTCCTCTGTCAATTGCAGTCTAAATTACAATATGTAGTGTAGTGTCTTGGTAAAATATTCTCAAATGTGCATCCTTGCAATGATTCCTTGAGTTGGTTGAGATGTCACTATGTCCCATATTCATTCATTGAATTGGTTGAGATGTCACTATGTCCCATATTCATTCATTGAATTGGTTGAGATGTCGCTATGTCCCATATTCATTCATTGAATTGGTTGAGATGTCACTATGTCCCAAATTCATTCATTGAGTTAGCTGAGATGTCACTATGTCCCAAATTCATTAATTGAGTTAGTTGAGATGTCACTATGTCCCAAACCAAAGAGCCAAACCTAACGTGTCTTTTCTCTCTCATATTCTGGCTAATTATTTATCTTCCTGTCTTTCCTTTCTGCCCACAGAGTTCCAGGCCATGGTCCTATCCTGAATACCTGTACAACACCCTCCATACCTCTTTCTCCCCACAGAGTTCCAGGCCATGGTCCTATCCTGAATATCTGTACAATACCTCTTTCTCCTCGCCCCACTCCAGCGCTAGGATTTATAACTTTACTTTTCCATCTGTCAATCTATTTGGAAACATGTATTCTTTTTTTGCAAGCCTCCGGTTCAGACTACCTACAACTCACTGATTTTTATTTTTGCTTTTTGCATACGTTTTAGACAGGTCATATTATTGCCCAACATGTATCACTTACCAAATTACTGAGAAAATAAAATAATAAAATGCATTCTAAAATCTCCTCCTTGGTTATTGACTTTTTTACTCAAATATGAATTGTCCTGAAATAATGCCACACAGTGTTGCTATAAAATGCCATACAAAGTGATAACCCTATTGGACAGTGTGCACAGTATTGTACAGTACAGTGTCCATATTAGGACAGTCTCAGCAGGAGTTGTTTCAGCCTCAGTGTCTCTTGTTCTGTACAGATGTAATGAAATGCCTCGAGACTGTGAACTTATATAAAGTATAATGATTATTTATTATTTTATTTAAGTTCACAGTCTCAAAGCATTTCATTATATCTATACAAAACATAATTCCTGCCTAACAGAAGCTCTTGAAAGATAAGATTGAAATGGGGGCTCAGTGAGAAAGTGTAACAATAGCCAATGACAGTATAATCACAGGTGGAATTATGGTAGCCTGGTCCCAGATCTGTTTGTGCTGTTGCCTACTCCATTTCTGTCCTTATCAAGCCAAACGGTTTGGCATCACAGTAAGTGACACGAAGCTGGTATGATAGCACAAACAGACTGCCGCTAGAATTGGGGGGAATCCATAGGATGGGTGTTCTCAAATTAAAATCTCAGTGGGAACATTTTGAGATGTACATTCACATACTGATTTTAATCTTGCATACAGCAAATCGTTCCTCTCGGTAAGCCATCTGAGTAACATCCTCACCTGTGTCGTGTCTGACGGGTCATAAACCTCACCCAACAGGGAAACGTCATGACACCTGTCTAAAACATTCCATTTAGACTTCTCTTCGCCTTATCCAATTCAGCAACAATCAGCAGTGGGTTGATTGACAGACAAGTTGGTATCAGATGTGAGGAGAAGTGGGACAGTGTGTGTGTGTGATTAGGGGGGGGGACCTGAGGAGGTGACCTTGATAGACACCTGAGGGTCACCATGGCAGGATCGTGTGACACCTGACCTAAGCTTTGTAATAAAGCTGTCTGACATACTTAGTGTAATAGAATGGTATATATGCATTACTCATCTCATATGTATATACTGTATTTTATACCATCTACTGTATCTTGCCTATGCCGCTCGGTCATTGCTCATCAATATATTTATATGTATATATTCTTACTCCATCTCTTTACTTAGATTGTGTGTATTAGGTAGTTGTGGAATTGTTAGATTACATGGTAGATATTGCTGCACAGTTGGAACTAGAAGCACAAGCATTTCGCTACACTCGCAATAACATCTGCTAAACACGTGTATGTGACCAATAAAATGTGATTTGATATGATTTGATTTATAGGGCCACAGATAGGAGGGCAACGTACACAGGACCGAATCCATGAAGATACTCTATGTACACAGGATTCACGTCAATCTCCCCCTGACCTCAATACATGATTTGAGTTGAATTGTTAGGATTTGGCCCAAAATTGTATTGACATGGTGTGAGACAATTCAATTCTATGTTATTGTCTATCATTTACAGTAGGCGTGAGACGCTCTTTGATTAGGTTTGTACCTACAAGCAGTGTTGACACTCAAAGATAAATTATTACTTGTGAGAACTTGTCACTGCTCTGTGCACCTGCAGGCCTTTAACTTCATCTCCACATTTAAGAGGCACATTGGATTAGAACTAGTAACCACAAAGAAACAACACCCTGTATTACAGTAAAGCAGACACCCAAATACTAGAGCCTCGCCATTAAATGACACGTTTTTGCTCAGAAACCTAAACATTGAGGAGAGAGCCTAGCCATTATAGAGAGCAGCCATTGACAGAACATAGTTCATACCCTTGTATTGAGACAACCAGAGTACCAGACCTTTGGAGACCCAGTGCCAGACACACCGTGGTATTCTGCATGTGGGCTACAATAGACACTGGCTTGGGCACCATGCTTCATCAGACTTCATTCCTGCTGGCAATTTGCCGTGGCATTTCAACCATGCTCCCATTTCCTGCTTGGAACCTGTTTTATATACGGGGAGTATCTGTTAGATCCTGTGACTGTACATATAACTAATTTGCAGACACAAGATGTCAAGGAAACACGGTTAATGCTTTTTCAGTCCTGTAATTTGCCTGATATATACAAAAGTACAGTATTTGGTAATAATGGATCATTTATAATGGATCATACATAATATTAAAATAACTGATCATGTTCTGGTAGACTGTAGAATGGCATAAAATAATAATAACAATAACTTGTACAGTAAAATAATAAAGCACCATCAGAAAAAGAGAGTACTCCCACATCGTCCCATTCCTGACCTGTTCCCAACAGTCTGTGTCTGTGTTCTCTACCCATCCCATTCCTGACCTATTCCCAACAGTCTGTGTCTGTGTTCTCTACCCATCCCATTCCTGACCTGTTCCCAACAGTCTGTCTCTGTGTTCTCTACCCATCCCATTCCTGACCTGTTCCCAACAGTCTGTGTCTGTGTTCTCTACCCATCCCATTCCTGACCTGTTCCCAACAGTCTGTCTCTGTGTTCTCTACCCATCCCATTCCTGACCTGTTCCCAACAGTCTGTCTCTGTGTTCTCTACCCATCCCATTCCTGACCTGTTCCCAACAGTCTGTCTCTGTGTTCTCTACCCATCCCATTCCTGACCTGTTCCCAACAGTCTGTCTCTGTGTTCTCTACCCATCCCATTCCTGACCTGTTCCCAACAGTCGGTCTCTGTGTTCTCTACCCATCCCATTCCTGACCTGTTCCCAACAGTCTGTCTCTGTGTTCTCTACCCATCCCATTCCTGACCTGTTCCCAACAGTCTGTCTCTGTGTTCTCTACCCATCCCATTCCTGACCTGTTCCCAACAGTCTGTCTCTGTGTTCTCTACCCATCCCATTCCTGACCTGTTCCCAACAGTCGGTCTCTGTGTTCTCTACCCATCCCATTCCTGACCTGTTCCCAGCAGTCTGTTTAGATTGGCTTCTAAGGACACGGGAGCACCATAACACCAAGCCCTACAAACCCACACCTGGCTACTCATTCGCCAGCTGCTGCACTCTCAAACTGTATTTAATCTCTAATGAAATTATGGGCATGCCACTACACGGTACTGTAATTAGAGTGCAGCAATGGGATCAAGCCAGATATTTCTAGTTGTAGGCTAGTTTTGACCAGGAAGTTACTACTATAACTACAGTATATAAGCTGGATACATGTCAATCAGTCCAAACATAAAATCAAATAGAAAATCGAATCAAATAACATTTCATTTGTCACATGCACATGCACCTTACAGTGAAATGCTTACTGACAAGCCCTTAACCAACAACGCTTTAAGAAGTTTGAAGAAAAATAGAAAAAAAGTAACAAATGATTAAACGGCAGCAGTAAAATAACCATAACGGGGCTTTATACAGGGGTACAGAGTTAAGGTGCGAGGGTACCGGTTAGTGGAGGTCATTTAGGTAATATGTACATGTAGGTAGAGTTAAAGTGACTATGCATAGATAATAAACAGAGAGTAGCAGCAGCATAAAAGAGAGGAGGGGGGGGGGGGGGCTTTGATTAGCTGTCCAGTCTATGACATACAGTACATCACTTACAGTAGGACAGTGAGCTGTACTCTTTAGTTCAAAGGATCACACCACCTTATCAGAATCTGCTCTCCAGGACCACAGGAGACGCACACAGAGAAGAAAAGAATGGGGTGTGTGTGTGCGAGTGCATACATGCGTGCAGTGTGAAAGAAAGAAAGAGAGACAGCAATAGAGTCATCTTCTGTGACTTGCCTTTCAATCTGAGACCCTATACTGTAAGTGCTCGGGGAAGTGCAGGTCGGGGGGAGGGGGACAAGGTTGGGGAAGCCAGTGGGTAACACAAGCTGCTGGGTGGGGAACACAATGGAACCGAGCGGTGACCCCTGTTGGGTCAGCAGCCATGACTGATAAACAGAAAGGAAATTGAACACAACAGGGTCATGGTCATTAATCACCAAACAGAAGAAAACAGACTGAACCTGTCCAATGGTAAATGCTTAGTTCCCTTTTCCGTTGCAAAAATGTTTTCCTTTGCATGCCCCAATGAACAGGACCTAGAACCGCTCTGCCTGCTGCATGGGGACAGGGGAAGAAGATCATGTGACAGGCAGATTATCATGGCTCAAGGGCAGCGGGAGAGAGAGCGAGAGGCAACTGTGATGGTGAGATAATGCCCAGTAGACACAGACAGTGCAAATGTGGGGGAAATGTCAGTCAGCAAACAAGATCCTTTGCTGATACAAAGGTGGATGGATGTGGCTCACTGAACGATGTTTGTTTGACTTTAGATTCAAAAGCATGACAATAAATATATATTTTCTACAATATATTGCGGAGACAAATGACAAAAAAGGCTAATCCACACATGTAGTTGGAGCATGTCCTACACACCTTTAGTTGTATTAACACAGCAATTAGATTGTTTGTTCTCAGATAATGTAATTGTGGCTAAATCTAGGCTAATCATTCTTAAATATCTTCAATAAAAGTATAGCCCTCTGTCCTACATTATAGGAGACTGTAGACTCTCTCACTGGCCGAGGCCAACAATGTTGTTGTTACTCTATGTTAAACACTGAGCTAGGATTCATTCATGTTTTTGTTCCAGGTACACATTTTGGTCAGTAGCCTGTGATTATAACAGGCTAAAGAGGGGGTTTTGTGTCTGTATGTGTGCACACACTGTAAGGACAGATTTAAAGGGATACTTCTGGATTTTGGCATGGTATCTGACTCTGTGGAAGTAGACAAAGGGCCTCATTGCCAAAATCCTGAAGTATCCCTTTAAGTATTCAATACAACGCACCAAAAGGCCAATAGGTTAAAGCCACGTAGCATCACTGAGGGGATTTCTGTGAAGATCCAAGCAATATGGTTAACAAAAGGGTATGAACCCTTGAGTTTTATTCATCTTTATAGGCTGTGAAAGATGCTATCAATTCCTGCATAAAAGCACAGACGAACTGAATCGCTTGAAAAAGGCCAAATTTGAATTGTGTCTGCTGCACATGCAGCTTTCACAGCTGAAAAGTTTAATTTGTTGAAGTTACTGATTTGAAGTTACAGATTTCTATGTGCTTCAAGTTAAAGGGGAACTTTAACGAAAATGTATCATTTGATATTGTGATGCGATCTATATTATTGTAGGTTTTTTTTTTTTATTTTACCTTTATTTAACCAGGCAAGTCAGTTAAGAACAAATTCTTATTTTCAATGACGGCCTGGGAACAGTGGGTTAACTGCCTGTTCAGGGGCAGAACGACAGATTTGTACCTTGTCAGCTCGGGGGTTTGAACTCGCAACCTTCCGGTTACTAGTCCAACGCTCTAACCACTAGGCTACCCTGTCGCCCTGCCACCCCATATTATGACGCAATCTATATTATTGTAGGGTTATGAGGCACAATATCAAATTATGTAATTTCTACCTGAAAGTTCTGAATCTGAAAACCCAACACAACCAAACAGCATTTTATCTGTCCTGACCCCTATGATCTATGTGACTGATTCCCTGTCTAGGGTTAGTAGATTGAAACTAGAGCCTGCCCTGCAGGGATATTTGACTGGCTTCTTCAATGATGCTGTGAAATGTCGGTTAATGTTGACCAAAAGACAGTGGCCATGTTCGAGAGCATCAAATCCATAACGCATTGTGGGTAAATGGTAACTGATTGATCTACAAATAATAATGACTAGTTATTTATGATGCAATGGGGGATTTGTAGATCAGTCAGTCACCTGCACTGTCAGCTGCAATGTTGAACAAGCCCCCTGTCAAGGGTTAGTAGGTTGAAACTCAAAGTCTGCCCTCCAGGGAGATGTGAGTGTCTCCTCCAATGATGATGGGAAATGTGGGCTAACGTTGTTGACCAAAAGACATGTAGGATATGAGATAAGTGGGTCTACTGGGAGGGCACATATAGTCCCGGGGACTCAACACCATGAAGAGGCCTGGTCCGTCTCTGACTCAGCCTATACAGTCCTTGTTGGCCTCACAGGCAACAGTTCAATAATTGATGCCTTCGCTTCATTGTCACCAAAATTTCATACCAAGAAAAGAGTGTCAGGCTCACCTTACTGATTAAGTCTGTCTGAAACTTTAATGTGCACCCCATCCTCTGCCGATTATCATGGCTCAAGGGCAGCGGGAGGGAGAGAGAGAGGCAACTGTGATGGTGAGATAATGCCCAGGGCTACGTAGACACAGACAGTGCAAATGTGGAGAAAATGTCAGTCAGCAAACACAATCCTTTGCTGATACAAAGGTGGATGGATGGATGTGGCTCACTCAACAATGTTTGTTTGACTTTAGATTCAAAAGCACGACATGAAATGTTATTTGGACTTCAGTGTATTCAGTTTACACAGGGCTTTTCCTACAATATTTTGCGGAGACAAATTAAAGGAAAGGGTAATCTACATTTATCCTACATGTGTTCAGTTGTACAGTATTAAAACAGCAACTAGATTAATATTGGTTTCTTAGATAACGTTATTTTGGCTAAAACTAAGCCAGGGATGGGCAACTGGCGGCAGCCCCGCTTTTGAAGGCCCTTGGATCACATAGCAGCACTGAGGGAATTTCTGTGAAGATCCAAGAAATATGGTTTATAAAGGGGAATGAAGTTTTGAGTTGTATGTGTATTTATAGGCTGAAAGATGCAGTCAATTCCCCCATAAAAACAGAGACTGAAACTTTTGAAAACAGCCAAGTTTGAATTGTGCCTGCTGCACATGCATCTTTTGCAGCTGGAAAGTTTAAGTTTTCTATGTGCTTCCAGTTAAAGGGGAACTTTAATGAAAATTGATCATTTAGTTAACTAGGCAAGTCAGTTAAGAACAAATTCTTATAAATTCTTATTTACAATGACGGCCTAGGAACAGTAGTTTAACGGCCTTGTTCAGGGACAGAATGACAGATTTTTACCTCGTCAGCTTGGGGATTCGATCTTGCAACCTTTCGGTTACAAGGCCAATGCTCTAACCACTAGGCTACCTGCCACCCCATATTATGACGCAATCTATATTATTGTAGGGTTATGAGGCACAATATCAAATTATATCATTTCTACCTGAAAGTTCTGAATCTGAAAACCCAACACAACCAAACAGTATTTTATCTGTCCTGACCCCTACGATTCATGTGCCTGATTCCTTGTCTAGGGTTAGTAGGTTGAAACTCAAGCCTGCCCTTCAGGGAGATTTGACTGGCTTCTCCAATGATGCTTGTAAGTGTAGGCTAATGTTGACCAAAATACATTTACGAGATGGGATAAGTTGGTCTACCGAGCACACACAGGCCCTGGACTTGACACAATGCATTAGGCCTGGACGTAGGTCTGAAGAGACTTGGTCTGACTCTGACACAACCTATACAGTCCTTGCTTGCCTCACAGGCAATGGTTCAATAATTTATGCCTTCGCTTCATTGTCACCAAAAAGGTCATACCTCACCTTACTGATTAAGTCTATCTGAAACTTTAATGTGCAACCCATCCTCCACCGCTGATAACAAATTGATGCAGTGGCTGGTGGGAACAAAACAGGCAATACCCATGGATACCCATGGAGGTGGATGTTCAAGTCCCCCTGCACTGTGCAAGTTCCCAAGTCGCTGTTTACTCAGTCAGTGCTGCGCAACATTCAGACAAACACAGATTTTCTTTGTTCTCCCTTGTTCTCATGCTGTTCCTCTTTGTCTCTATTGGGAACCAATCTAGTCTGTGGAAGTCACCCGATACTTGTCTATACAGGGATGAACGCCATAAAAGTTTCAAAAAAAGGTCAAATAGGGTAGTTCTTATATTTGTCCTGCTTCACTGCATTTACAAGCAGGTAACCTGTACGAGTGTGAGACGTGACATATTTCTTTTTGTTTTTTTTGCATATCCAAATCTCCCTGAGTGGGTTCACGGCCAGGGATCAGCGATCCTGGAGCATTTAGGATTAAGTGCTTTCCTCAAGGGCAGATCAACAGATTTTTCACCTTGTCAGCTCGGGGGTTCGAATGAGGAAAATATATTTCACAGCGGTATACATGGTACAATGATTCTCTACACAATGACGGCTTGTTTTGTCACATAAAATGAAATTAAGCAAACTATTACAATTTTAGCAACCAGGAAATGGCAGAGCGATTTCTGCATGTTGCACCTTTAATAAATAAAATTTAAAAAAGTGTTGTACCATTCCTACTCCAGTGGAGGCTGGGGGAGGGGAACATTAGGGAGCACCTCCTCCCAATTTCTCCCTCCACCAGCCTCCACTGGCCAGTGCTAGAAAACTTGATCAGTCATCAAGAATAGTGAGAACAGGTGATTGGTTGTAATAGAAGGCTAGACTACAGTAAGTAGACTAAAGCCAAATTGCATTAGTGATAATGCATGGTTGTACTGTAGACGAGACTACGCCTCAATCTGAAAGGTGCTGTAAAGGTCCAACCTGACAATGAGTTAATGGTATTGCTGTGTACAGGAAGACTGGCACTTTGTGGACTTTTCAAAACGAGGGAGCAGCATCAGATACTGAGAGACAGTCCACTATTTGACTGGTTAGTCGTTAGTTAATGGAGGCCATTTAAGGAGGCCCGTGCTGTCTGGGTTTAACTACAAGAGGTGTTGGCAGACGTGTCCTAACGTGCACCTAATCATTATGTGTGTATAGGTAACAATTTGAGTGTAACAGTTACGTTAGAGGGTCCGATTACAAGTGGCAGGATGACTCTTTGTAAAGTGTCCACATGCTGGGTGTCACTCAACACGTAGAATCGTTAATGAATGAACAGAAAATGATGGCCGATGTTCTCGTCAGAGGCAATAGGGCGAACACCCACAGCATTTAACTGTTTGTTGGTACAGTGTATTTCGTAATTTAGTCCCCCTGACCCTTCAATACATCATAGACTTACTCACTTGTATGTGTCATATGTGGACTAAATATATCCCTTTAAGAGGTTGCAGAAGGCAAAATTGCAGCAGTTGTCCAACATTGACGATCAACAACAGTATATGTCTGATTAAACCATTTCCTTTTACTATATGTTCTATGAAGGACTGGGACTTAAGTGCTCTATTACAATTAAGGGATTACATTGATTATAAGTGTTGCAAATTCCCTCAAAATGTAGCTCTAGGCCATTACAGTATCCATAGTAGGACAACCCGCTGAGACTGAGGCTGCCCTAATATGGGTACCATACTCTACAAGATGATTTTTGAATGAGAGTTCCATGACTAAACCTCTATCTCCCTATGAGACCGTGAAAGTCAATTTCTAACTCATTTTTACCCAATTCAACCCCTGGTCCCTCTGACAGCGCAACTAGCTCTAGTCTAGCCTAGAAAATATCAAGCAAATATGTATCCATTGTCCACTCTATTTGGCCTATTTTTTTCTCTAGTTTTTCAAATAATTTCTTCAAGTCTGTGTGACCCAGTAAGTGAATGATACAGGAGTGTTAGTACCTGCTGTGCTGGCTAGGCAGCGAGAAGCCAGTGCCGGTAAGTGTGAGTAGCAGATAGCTAACTGACACATTAGCCTCTAGTTCTACTGGCCTTCTAGCAGATAGCTAACTGACACATTAGCCTCTAGTTCTACTGGCCTTCTAGCAGATAGCTAACTGACACATTAGCCTCTAGTTCTACTGGCCTTCTAGTAGATAGCTAACTGACACATTAGCCTCTAGTTCTACTGGCCTTCTGGCAGATAGCTAACTGACACATTAGCCTCTAGTTCTACTGGCCTTCTAGCAGATAGCTAACTGACACGTTAGAATCTAGTTCTACTGGCCTTCTAGCAGATATCTAACTGACACATTAGCCTCTAGTTCTACTGGCCGCCTCCTGGGCTCTGTTTCCCTCTCCGCCCTTGTTCCTACATGATTTACAGCACCCTGTCAGGTTTCACGCTGCTAGTCTCCGGTTCTAGCCCCAGTATAACTAGATCCCACCATTACCAAAGCACATGGGCTCCCTGGTCTCAGTATCTCTCTCTCCATTTCTCTCTCTCTCTCCTCCAGGAACTCAGCAGCCACGTCAATTATTCAAGCCTAACACGCTGTGGGAACACCAAACTCAATTGTTCATTTTAATTAAATCTCTCTCTTGTTCTTTGCTTTGAGGAAGAAGTGTTAATGCCAACACAATAAAAATCTATAAAAATGTTCAACAATGGCTGCACCTCCTGCACAGACTGAGACAACTGAATGTCAACACCCAGATACTCTCCAACTACCACAGCTGTCATATAGAGAGTGTGCAGACTGTCTGTTTCCTGGGCTGGTACACTGGGCTGTCAGCAGCCAACAAGGGCATCCTCAAGAGGACTGTGAACCTGGGGTCCAAGCTCTGTGGGCTGCAGTGCAAGGGGCTTCAGGGCCTCTATAATAGACAGGTAAGGTCTTTTGGGGGAGTATTTTATTAGGATTCCCATTAGCTGTTGAAAAAGCAGCAGCTACTCTTCCTGGGGTCCACAAGGGACAAGGCCAAACACGTCATAGAGGATCCTACACACAATCTTGCCCAATGTTTTGAGATTTTGCCCTGTCACTGTTCAGCAAGAATAGGAGCAAGGCAAGTTTCATTCCGATGGCCATCAGGCTGCTGAACAGTGGGACATAGGACAGATGTAGAATGCTGAACAGTGGGACATAGGACAGATGTAGGATGTTGAACAGTGGGACAGATGTAGGATGCTGAACAGTGGGACATAGGACAGATGTAGGATGCTGAACAGTGGGACATAGGACAGATGTAGGATGCTGAACAGTGGGACATAGGACAGATGTAGGATGCTGAACAGTGGGACATAGGACAGATGTAGGATGCTGAACAGTGGGACATAGGACAGATGTAGGATGCTGAACAGTGGGACATAGGACAGATGTAGGATGCTGAACAGTGGGACATAGGACAGATGTAGGCACAATACATGGTCGGACAGTAGACTGCAGAAATTGAATAATTATTATCTTTCCAGTGTTTTCCAGTTTGAATGTATAATAGTGTATCGTATCGTTTTGTGTATTTGTATTCTGGCTTCACAAAATGAAATTCCATGCATATCGTAAGGTATGGTATGTAGGGTGATGGTGTCATAATGTACGGTGTAACAGGACTCAGTCCACTAAGACAGAGAGGTCCCTTGACAGGGGAGTGAGGGGAGGAAGGTGAACCAAACAGGTGTAACATGTTAGAGGAGATGCTGTTGGGTCTAATGCTGTGCCAGCTCTCTTCTCTCTGCTGCTTGCTTTCAGGTCATTCCTGGAGTGGGGGAACGATTGGGTTTCCAAATCATTTAATCAATCTCCTGTTATTGAAATATTTGATTTAAGCAACTTACAGTACATACAGTTAATTCATTAAATAATCGGGACAGTACCTTGTTTTTTGTTAATATGTCTTTTTAAGTATTGTATTTGTTCAAAGGACAGAGACAGTAGAAAGGGAGACAGATTTTTATTTAACCTTCATTTATCCAGGTTAGTCTCATTGAGATAAAAATCTATTTTTCAAGAGATACCTGGTCCAACCAAGACAACAGCAGGGGTGAACAATGTTTTAGACAAATATGTAACAACTGACAGACACCATCTTTTTTTTTTTCAATTACAAAATCATGCAAGCGTCATAGATTAAAAAAACCTATCATATGTATCACCGCATCAAGTCCGAATGACAATCACATTCCTCGGTAACGTGAGTCAACCAAACTTTTAAACTCTTCCAGGGAAACAAGCTCCTGGGATTTCAAGCTGGTCTGGAGAGGATTACAAGACCACAGAGCTGAGTAGCTAAAACACTTTTTGCCATGAGCCATTCTGATTTTAGAAATGGTTAAAAGTAACTAGGAGTGAGACCATAATTGGTATTGCTTTTCTGACCTTATCAAAGAAGTACAGAGAGAAAGTGGCAGTTTTCCCAAAATTGCCTTATAGATCATAGTAGACCAATGTTTGAGCCTACATAGAGTCAACGAAGACCAGCCAACAGCACTATAGAGATCACAGTGGTGTGTCAGAAGCTTTTGGTTGGTAATTAACCTAAGAGCTGCATGATACACGGAATCAAGTGCCTTCAGGGTTGTGTTTGAGGTCGGCATACAACTGACATCACTGTAGTCCAAGACAGACAAGAATGTACACCGTACCAGCTCTTTTTTGGCTTCCAAAGAAAAACAAGCCTAATGCCGGTAATAAAAACCTATTCTCAACTTGATCTTCTTTACCAGGTTCTCAACATGATTAATGAGGCTCAGCTTCTCACCCACTCAAACTCCCAGATATTTGTACGTCTTGACTTGCTCTATTGAATTTCCTTCCAAGGTAGTAATGGCATGGTTTTCAGAGAGTTTAGTATTGGAAAATACCATTGTAATTTGTTTTAGAGGAATTCAGAACAAGCTTCAAACCCTACAGATTCTGTTGAATGATGTTAAAAGCTGTTTGAACTTTTACAAAATCCAAAGTCAAACTGCTTCCACTTGAATTGGGAACACTGTCATCCGCACTACAATTTTACATCAACTGTCTCAATATGTCTCCCAATGTTGTTTATCTAGATAATGAACAACAGGGGACTTACAATTGATCCCTGAGGAACACCTGAGTGCAGCTCTATGATGTCAGACTTACAACCACCTGCCTTATTAAACTGGGTTCTATTTGACATGTAGTTCACAAACCACTGTAGAACATGACCGGTAATCCCAATGCACTTCAGTCTCTGCACCAATACAGTATGGTCCACAGTGTCAAATGCCTTTGACGAATCTATTAACATGGCACAATGCAACTTCTTATGCAGAGCACAGTGAATATCATCCAAAACCATACATGTTGTTGTAACAGTGTTGTGGCTTGCCCTGAAACCTGATTGCAAACCACTCAAAATATTGTTTTCCTGGAGGTAGTCTTTAAGCTGCTTATTGCCTAGGAACTCTGTTACTTTTGCCATAACAGACCATTTTGATATGGGCCAATAGTTACTCTATAGAATGGGAACACCTCCTTTCAAAACAGGTAGGACAAAAGCCATCCAATCATCAGCCGAATCAGACCTTCTTGCTTTAGCCCACACAGTATTCCATTTCCTTATGATTTTAGCTAGTTCACCTGAGAACCAAGGGTTGTCTCTGCCCTTAACTAGGCATTGTTTGAAAGGGTCATGCTTGTTGCATACATCCTGGAATGCTTTGTGGAAGTAAGAGAAAGCTAATTCAACGGAGGGAGACAGAGGTAGGATTCGTAACCCCACTGCCAGTGGGTATGTGTGGTCCGGCAGCAGCACTACCACAAGACCAGACTCTGGTACGTTGACATTTGCATTGCTACTCAAATATAACCACTCTGTTTTTTTCTATTGGGTTCTGCCACTAGAAACCATACCATAGCCCTAAACATGTAGTTCCAATGGCTCAGTGGGTAGAGCATGGTGCTGGCAAAACCAGGGTTTGAGTCCCGCATGAGCCACATATACTGAATAAATGTGACATACTGTATACGCACACATACAGCCTAGAAACAGTGAAAAAGACAGTCACACATTCAACCTTTACTGTGAACGTGCACATACACAAAAACCCATACAAGTTCCCGTGTGTGTGTGTGTGTGTGTGTGCATCCGTATATGTGTCTGTGTGAATGCTGTATGACTGTCAATGTCAACAGTTCTGTAAGTCACATTGGATAAAAAAAAACTGCTAAATGTCTATCTTATTATTACTATGGTAGACAGCTGGACTGAGCAAATAGAGTATACAGGAAGACTAACTGGAAAAAGGAAGACAGACAGACACACATTCATCCTTTTGTGTGTACACACCACATACACATGCTTAGAAACTCACTGTACACCTGTCCTGTCTGCACCTAGTCTCAACAATAATAAACGCAGACTACCTTGTCATTGAAGACAGGTGATACTGTCCTTTGGTCTCAAATACACACACATGCACACACATGCACGCACACACTCACACCTACACACACACCTCTTATTTTTCTACCTCTGTGTTTAGCCTACTGTGAGATACAAATTATGCCAAATGAAATAACCAATGGGATGGATGATTCCAGGCTCTGCTGAACTCCACAGGTCCACCATTTTAAAGTAGTCAAAGTAGTCAACTGGGTGGGGCTTCCTATGGGTTGTAGCCTCAATCAAACGGACCATGCTGTCACAGACACTATAATAGCACAGATATAAAGATGAGTCCTCTATCTATCTCTATGTGGTATGCTGACACCATTCCCTTTCCCTACTTCTCCAGATGTCTTCCTGGTGGTAGGAGGCCCTCTAATGGAGGCATGATGGAGTGCAGTAGAACAGTATTTCAGGATTCCTCCTGAGAATCAGTGGTGATGTAAATCTTTAGCATGTAAATCTTGGTGGGGCAAACTAAACATTTTTTTATGCATGCCAGCAAAGACACAACACAACACTAAACAATACATTCATTGCACTATAACGGTGACAAACGGTGCACACAAACTGTTCGGGCCTACATAAAGCTGTTCTAACAGCAGAGCTTTGTTTTCAGCACCATGGAGTGAATCCTTACCACCACAACATCAGCGGAGCCTTGTCTGGCAGCGAAACAGTTCACCCAGCCTCATTTACTGCCTTTAAAAAAAACATGCAATTCAAATAGTCGGGATAGCCATTTGATTAGCTGTTCAGGAGTCTCATGGCTTGGGGGTAGAAGCTGATATGAAGCCTTTTGGACCTAGACTTGGCGCTCCGGAACAGCTTTCCGTGCGGTAGCAGAAAGAACGTTCTATGACAAGGGTGGCTGGAGTTAGGGCCTTCCTCTGACACCACCTGGTATAGAGGTCCTGAATGTCAGGAAGCTTAGCCCCAGTGATGTACTGGGCCGTACGCACTACCCTCTGTAGTGCTTTGCGGTCAGAGGCCGAGCAGTTGCCATACCAAGCGGTGATGCAACCAGTCAGGATTTTCTCGATGGTGCAGCTGTAGAACTTTTTGAGGATCTGAGGACCACATTTTTTCAGTCAACCGGGGGGGAAATGGCGTTGTCGTGCCCTCTTCACAACTGTCTTGGTGTGTTTGGTCCATGATAGTTTGTTGGTTATGTGGAAAGAAAGAACTTGAAGCTCTCAACCTGCTCCACTACAGCCTGTCGATGAGAATGGGGGCGTGCTCTGTCCTCCTTTTCCTGTAGTCCACAATCATCTTCTTTGTTTTGATCACTTTGAGTGAGATGTTGTTTACCTGGCACCACAATGCCAGGTCTCTGACCTCCTCCCTATTGGCTGTCTCATCGTTGTCTGTGATCAGGACTACCACTATTGTGTTGTTGGCAAACTTAATGATGGTGTAGGAGTCATGCTTTGCCATGCAGTCATGGGTGAACAGGGAGTACAGGAGGGGACATAGCACGCACCCCTGAGGGGCCCCCGTGTTGAGGATCAGGTGGGAAAGGGCAGTGTGGAGTGCAATAGAGATTGCATCCTCTGTGGATCTGTTGGCGCGGAATGAAAATAGGAGTGGGTTTCTGGAATAAGGGTGTTAAATAGGAGTGGGTTTCTGGGATAATGGTGTTGATGTGAGCCATGACCAGCCTTTCAAAGCACTTCATGGCTACAGATGTGATTGCTACGGGTCGGTAGTCATTTAGGCAGGTTACCCTGGTGTTCTTGGGCACAGGGACTATGGTGGTCTGCTTGAAACATGTTGATATTACAGACTCATTTAGGGACAGGTTGAAAATGTCAGTGAAGACATTTGCCAGTTGGTCAGCGCATGCTCGGAGTACACATCCTGGTAATCCGTCTGGCCCTGCGGCCTTGTGAATGTTGACCTGTTTAAAGGTCTTACTCACATCGGCAACGGAGAGTGTGATCACACAGTCGTCCGGAACAGCTGATGCTCTCATGCATGCCTCAGTTTTGCTTACCTCGAAGCGAGCATAGAAGTAATTTAGCTTGTCTGGTAGGCTCGTGTCACTGGGCAGCTTGCGGCTGTGCTTCCCTTTATAGTCCGTAATAGTTTGCAAGCCCTGCCACATTCGACGAGCGTCGGAGTCAGTGTAGTACGATCCAATCTTAATCCTGTATTGACGCTTGCCTGTTTGATGGTTCATCTGAGGTCATAGTGGGATTTCTTATAAGCGTCCGGGTTAGAGTCCTGCTCCTTGAAAGCAGAAGGTCTACCCTTTAGCTCAGTGCGGATGTTGCCTGTAATCCATGGCTTCTGTTTGGGGTATGTAGGTGCGGTCACTGTGAGGACGATGTCATCGATGCACTTATTGATGGGGCAGCAGGGGGCGGCAGGTAGCCTAGTGGTTAGAGCATTGGGCCAGTAACCCAAGCTGATTGAATCCCCGAGCTGACAAGGTAAAAATCTGTTGTTCTGCCCCTGAATAAGGCAGTCAACCCACTGTTCCCCGGTAGGCCGTCATTGTAAATAAGAATTTGTTCTTAACGGACTTGCCTAGTTAAATAAAGGTTGAATAAAAAAATGAATTGATGAAACCAGTGACCGATGTGGTGTACTCCTCAATGCCTTCGGAAGAATCCCGGAACATATTCCAGTCTGTGCTAGCAAAACAGTCCGGTAGCTTAGCACATGCGTCATCTGAACATTTCCGATTGAGTGAGTCACTGGTACTACCTGCTTTAGTTTTTGCTTGTGAGCAGGAATCAGGTGGTCAGATTTGCCAAATGGAGGACGAAAGAGAGCTTTGTACACGTCTCTGTATGTAGAGTAAAGGTGGTCTAGAGATTTTTCCTCTGGTTGTACATGTAACATGCTGGTAGAAATGAGGTAAAATGGATTTAAGATTCCCTGCATTAAAGTCCCCGAGCTACTAGGAGTGCCGCCTCTGGATGAGCTTTTTCTTATTTGCTTATGGCCTTATACAGCTCGTTGACTGTGGTCTTAACGCCAGCATCGGTTTGTGCTGGTAAATAGACAGCTACGAAAAATAGAGATGAAAACTCTTGGTAAATAGTGTGGTCTACTGCTTATCATGAGATACTCTACCTCAGGCGAGCAAAACCTTGAGACTTCCTTAATATTAGATTTCGTACAACAGTTGTTATTTACAAATAGACACAGACCGCCACCCCTTGTCTTACCGGAGGCAGCTGTTCTATCTTGCTAATGCACCGAAAACCCAGCCAGTTGTATGTTATCCATGTAGTCGTTCAGCTACGACGTGGTGAAACATAAGATACTACAGTTTTTAATGTCCCGGAGGTAAGATAGTCTTGATTGGATATCATCCATTTTATTATGAAATGATTGCACGTTGGCTAAAAGGACTGATGGTAGAGGCGGATCCTTACAAGGCACCCCGACCAACGTCCCCAATATCTCCGTCTCTTCTTCATGAGAATGACGGGGATTTGGCGGGAGTCTGAAGTAAATCCTTCACGTTCGACTCGTTAAAGAAAAAAATCTTTGTCCAGTACGAGGTGAGTAATCACTGTCCTGATATCCAGAAGCTCTTCTCAGTTATAATAGATGATGGCAGAAACATTATGTACAGAATAAGTTACAAATAACGTGAAAAAACACACACAATAGCACAATTTGTTAGGAGCCCATAAAACGGCAGCCATCTCCTCCGGCGCCAGTGATCCCCTTATCACTTATTGTTGAATTTGCGATTTCCAACTTGCTGTGTAATGTTTATGTTGAATGGCCGATGAGCACCAATACGTTTTTATCTATAATTTCTCTTCATATGAAAAGCTCGGGGACTTTAATATATATATATATATATATATATTTTTTTTTTAAGCTAAACTGGTTGTCTTCCCACCTGCCCTGAATGACGCGTCGCCACCGCTGCTGATATTAAGCAATAACTGCAGAAGCTACAGTATATTGGACCAGGACTAGTCATTAGCTGCATAGGGAGAAAGTTTTCTTTACACACACAAAATCATACCTGGTCCGGATGGACCTGATCAAATCAAAGTCGGTAACAACTAACGTAACTCTCTGAGCGAATCACTTTCACCGGATGTGACGTAAGACACTGAGTCGGGCATCCTTCCTTTCGGTCGCAGGCTGCACGTAGCTGCAGCGGTCTGATAAGTAACGTCCCCAGAAGTCAGCTGTTGCTGGAATATCGGTTGTTATTGGTTCTTTTGGAGGGCACTAACCACCCAACAATATGCCCATGTACCAGGTAAAGCCCGTCTTTGGGGATGACATAAAGACTGATTTGCCAACCTGCATGTACAAGTTGCCGAATATCCACGCGCAGAGAAGTGCAAGTGGCTGCTCGGAACATGCGCTTCAGGTAACTAACGTTATTTGAAATCCGACCATAAATGGACTAGCTAATCTCACTAATGTCATGAATTAACTAGCCAGCTAATAAATGTGACAATTTGCTGTCAAAAATGAGCTAACGTTACATAGCCCCACAACAACAACAGTTTGATCATTTGCCAGAAAATTAGCTAACGTTAGCCTAGCTTCAACCCTACCAATCTCTTATTCGGCTGATGCAATGATGTGTGGCTGACTAACGTTTTGAATTTGAGTTAACTACCGTAGCTAGATGTTTTGGTTGTGCCCCCCAGAATTTGTGACAGGACGTTACCAGTACACTACTCCGAACGTATATTTTCCTCTACAGAGTTAGTTAGATTTTAGCAGCCAGCATATGATTGGCCCAGGTCAGACATTTTGTGTGCTAGACTGAGTGGATGATATTGGTGGGTGTAACTGACTGCCAGTAATTTACTACTGTAGCTAGCTAACGTTAGCGAGACAGCAACAAAAACATGTCATTATACAGTATAATGAACAACTACGTTATATAGACGTGCTGTCATTTCTAGTAGCCTTTTTCTATATGCCATGTAGGCTAATGGATTCAGCCATAGCCGAGCCTAATATTATAGTGTTGCTAGCTGGCTATAGGAATGGCTCTGAATTCAGCCTTATCAACAATGACTCCCTGTTTACAATCATCAGACCAAATGATCTAGCTAGTTTATAAGAATGAGTCAATGACACATTTCTGTTTTCATGTTTGGTGTTTTGACAGCTCACCTAAAGATTTCCTCAGGAAACACAGCTTTCTTGGCAATCAATCCCTTCACCTCCCTCAGTATTCAGTCCCCCTCAAACAATTATCTGCCTGACTACATAGTCCCTCAGTGGGACAAAGGCCTAGCCAATGTTGCACTGAAAGTTGCTAATATTGTGTTGATTCGATGACAATTGCCATAGTAAAGGGAAACGTTGATAGTGTTAACTAACAGGGAAAACTCTAGAAAGTTGAGAAGTTCAATCTAGCGGCAGTCCCGGGGGAGTTGCGTGCCTGCCTGCAGCTTGGAGGGAACATTGGGCTTAACATGAATGATCATGTAATGTGTGTGTATTGTGTTAACACATTTCCTTCACAGGGCCTTGAGGGCAGCATGGGTGTGTTTGTTTGTGGCAGGGTGTGTTTACTTTCTCTTTTTGTCAGACAGGTGGACCCTGCAGTACAGGCTTTGGAGCTGCGTCAGCATAAAATCAAGTGTTTGTCTTAATGTACTATATATGTGTTAACCATAGCTCTCCACCCCCCCCCGTAGAATGGGACAGAGGTGGACCCTGCGTTCAGAGACCTGGAGGTACGTCAGGATAAGATCATGCGCAGGCTCTATGAATTGAAGGCAGCCGTGGATGGCCTGGCCAAGACCGTGACCACACCCGACGCTGACCTGGACCAGACTGTGACCTCTCTCTCCCAGAGTCCCACAGCCACATCCTTTAGAGGTACTGCAGACCTGGACTCCCTACTGGGCAAGGTGAGGAATAGAGCTCTTGTCTGTTAAATATCTTATAGAAATAGAGCTCTTGTCAATTATAGGAGTAGAGCTCTTGTCTGTTAGTGATCTTATAGGAGTAGAGCTCTTGTCTGTTAGAGATCTTATAGGAATAGAGCTCTTGTCTGTTAGAGATCTTATAGGAGTAGAGCTCTTGTCTGTTAGAGATCTTATAGGAATAGAGCTCTTGTCTGTTAGAGATCTTATAGGAATAGCAATTCATTAAGTTGAGTTTCGTCAATACGCCGCATAATTTGTCTATTTCGGCTGTGCCACGACTCAAGTGTGGTGGAAACGCCTTATGAGGGTATCATCATAATTTGTCCTGTACCCATTAGGACCTTGGTGCCCTCCGGGACATTGTGATCAACGCCAATCCGGCACGACCACCCCTCACCCTGCTGGTGCTCCACGCAATGCTGTGCCAGCGCTACCGGGTGCTCTCCAGTGTGCATGTCCACTCATCAGTGTCCGGTGTGCCCGCGCAGCTGCTCGCCTGCCTGGGGCCGCGCCACGCAGACAGCTACGTCCGCCAGCGTTTCCAGCTGGGCTTCACCCTTATATGGAAAGATGGTGAGGGTTGGTGGTAGTCAGAGACAGGGTAGTAAAAGAGTAGAAAGTTTAGATTGGGAACAGTGGGTGGGCAGATTGGGTTAAGTGAAGGGGGTGGAGAGACTGGGTAGAAAAAGAGGGGAATGTTGGGAGAGGGGGGGTAGAAAGAGTAGTGGAGTGAGAGATAGGGTATGGCTAGGAATGTCACCTAGCTTTGAACTGACGTGACTGGTCTAGGTTAGGGAGATGTGATGTCAGACGTACTAGTATCGCTCACCATTTACTATTCATATGTATAGACAATGTGTCCTTTCATTGTTAGCTGCTTTCAACATTTTTAACACCTATTTAGATTATCTCTGGAGTAAATGTACCTTTCTCCTCTCATCCCTTGCCCTCTCTTCCGTCTCCCCCCTCTCTTTCTCTCTCGCCGTCTCCCCCCTCTCTCTCTCTCGCCGTCTCCCCCCTCTCTCTCTCTCGCCGTCTCCCCCCTCTCTCTCTCCGTCTCCCCCCTCTCTCTCTCCGTCTCCCCCCTCTCTCTCTCCGTCTCCCCCTCTCTCTCTCCGTCTCCCTCCCCTCTCTCTCCGTCTCCCCCCTCTCTCTCTCTCGCCGTCTCTCTCTCTCGTCGTCTCCCTCCCTCTCTGTATCTATATCTCTAGTCTCCAAGCTGCAGATGAAGTTCAGCATTCAGAACATGTGCCCCATCGAGGGCGAGGCCAACGTGGCGCGCTTCTTGTTCCGCCTCGTTGCCCCTTACCCCAGCGACCCCGCCCTGGCTACACTGGTGGACAGTTGGGTGGACACAGCCTTCTTCCAGCTCGCTGAGGGCAGCGCTAAGGAGCGGTCGGCAGTCCTCCGCGCCCTCAACGGCGCTTTGGGTCGCGACCCCTGGCTGGCCGGTCCCGAGCTCTCGCTGGCTGACATCGCCTGTTACTGCTGCGTCCTCCAGACAGGCCCTGCCGCCTCCTGTCCTGCCAACGTCCAGCGCTGGCTTAAAGCGTGTGAGAACCTGGGCCACTTTGGCCCCGCCAACCCTCTACTGCAGTGACCACAGCTGCCTAGCAGATCTCAGGGTGCTTCAATGGAGTAGGTAGAAGATACCCACTAGTCATTGATCCAGAGTCAGATATTGCCCCAGTCCCCTTGTTGGGAATAGAGGTTTTGGGGTGAAGTAGTAGTCTGACCCTAGATCTGTGTACGGGTGACTTCTAGCTGGAGCGCCACCAGGGCCCAGCCTATGGGGTTTAACTGTATCTCTGCACTGTGCTCAGAACGAAAAGGGAATAATTGAATACACCTGTCACATCCCAATACTCTAGAAATGCTCCCTTACTCCCTTACTTGTGTATCTAAGCTTTGCAATGACTGAACAGATATAGATAGCTGTAAACACAGTTCTCCCTCCCTCGTGCCTAACAAGATGATCTACACAGATGGGGGTGTGTGTGTGGGGGCGTAGTAATGGGGTGTGACTTGATGTTTAACTAAAGAAGCGGTTGAAAAATGTGACGCAACAGGACCTACTGATGTGGTATCTACAGTATGAAAAGTAAAACTTTGTAGCGTTTTTGTTCTTAAATCACTAAAATGTCCACTTTGGATCAAACTTTGAACTGTGGTTTCCCCTGTTTCTTTTGTCTGTATGTATGGTTAGTTTCAGCTTTCGTTCATCGCTTGAACCCTACTTCACTTATATAACCTGAGAAAGAATGAGACTGTTACTTTGTGACATCAATGAGTGTAGCTGTACAAAACATTAGAAACACCTGCTCTTTCCATGACAGACTGACCAGGTGAATCCAGGTGAAATGTCACTTGTTAAATCCACTTCAATCAGTGTCGATGAAGGGGAGGAGACGGGTTAAATAAGGATGTTTAAGCCTTGAGATAATTAGACATGGATTGTGTATGTGTGTCATTTAGAGGGTGAATGGGCAAGACATAGTAGGTGCCAGGCGCACCTGTTTGTGTCAAGAACTGCAAGAATGGTCCACCACCCAAAGGACATCCAGCCAACTGGAGTCAACATGGGTCAGCATCCCTGTGGAAGGCTTTCGACACCTTGTAGAGTCCATGCCCTGATGAAATCGGGCTGTTCTAAGAGCAGAAGAGGGGCTAAGTCAATATTAGGAAGGTATTCCTAATGTTTTGTACACTCAGTGTAAGTGTTAGGTGTTACACACAGAATGACCTTGAAGGAATATTTCACCCACATTACAGAAGGACCTCTTGGTTTCCTCCAGGCCTCGTTTTGTATCACTTTCCAATTATAAAACTGGGGGGGCAAAAATGCTATTTCAGAATGTGTTGGGGGGCATGTCCCCCCCCCTGTCCCCTGTAAAAGTTGCGCCCCTGGTTTCCTTACCATACCAGCAGTCTATGGACAAGGTTAGACATCAATCTATGCTGTGGTTTACCTGGTCACTGTCGCCAAATGACAATTTAGCATATGTGGCACAAATCCAATGCAAGTCAACATCCCATATATATATATATTTTTTTGCGCTTCATGTCTGCATCATCTTAAAGTAACTTAATTGAGCTACACAATCAATTTTAGACTGAGATCAATATGAACTTAATGCCACATCTGATCTATTGTAAATTAGTTTGGTAAAGCAAGCACTAACTACTGCAGTAGGTTGTCTGGGGTTTCACAGATGGTGTGACAAACGCTAAGAAGAGGAACAGAATGTACTGTCTGGCTGAAACACTTGTTATGTCATCACATAATGGTATTTCTATATTCTTCCTAGACTCTTAATGTTATTTTCTATATTACGTTGTTCTATATTAAACCCAGTGGTGGAAAAAGTACCCAATTGTCATATTTGAGTAAAAGTAATGATACCTTAATAGAAAATGACTCAAGTGAAAGTCACCCAGAAGAATATTACTTAAGTAAAAGTTTTAAAATGTTTTTTGAATATTTGGTTTTGAATATACTTAAGTATCAAATGTAAATGTCATTGGTTAAATGTACTTAATTATCAAAAGTAAAGTTATAACTAATTTCAAATTCCTTATTAAGTAAATACTTTTGTATCATTACTTCTGATACTTAAGTATATTTTTGCAATTACATTTACTTTTGATGCTGAACTATATTTTAAACCAAATACTTTAACTTTTACTCAAGTAGTATTTAACTGGGTAACTTTTACTTGAGTCATTTTCTATGAAGGTATCTTTACTTTTACTTGAGTATGACAGTTGGGTACCTTTTCCACCACTGACTAGTACTTTTGGGTGTGAAGGAAAATGTATGTGAAGTACATTATTTTCATTAGAAAGGAAGTGAAGTAAAAGTCAGATACCCCAAAAAACGATTTAAGTACTTAAGTGCACCACTGATTTAAACCAAATTAATCTGGATTGCTAAAAAAGTGTGAATTATTCAGTAGTAACCCATCTGTCCAATAGGTGGCAGGTGAGTCATTTACTATGGCTTGACAAACTAATATTTTTGCCCTTCCAGGCTTTTCACAGATCAGTTCATATAACGCAGTATGCCAAGAGGTGGGAACAGAATAATCCAGCAGGTAAACTGCAGACAGCAGACACTTTTCCAAAAGACATTCATGTAAACTCAGCAAAAAAAAAAAACCTCTTCACTGTTAACTGCGTTTATTTTCAGCAAACTTAACATGTGTAAATATTTGTATGAACATAACAAGATTCAACAACTGAGACATAAACTGAACAAATTCCACAGTCATGTGACTAACAGAAATTTAATAATGTGTCCCTGAACAAAGGGGGTCAAAATCAAAAGTAACAGTCAGTATCTGGTGTGGCCACCAGCTGCATTAAGTACTGCCGTGCATCTCCTCCTCATGGACTGCACCAGATTTGCCAGTTCTTGCTGTGAGATGTTACCCCACTCTTCCACCAAGGCACCTAAAAAGTCCCGGACATTTCTAGGGGGAATGGCCCTAGGCCCAGACTATGACGGACCCTCCAAATCCATCCTGCTCCAGAGTACAGGCCTCTGTATAACGCTCCTTCCTTCGACGATAAACGTGAATCCGACCATCACCCCTGGTGAGACAAAACTGCGACTCGTAAGTGAAGAGCACTTTTTGCCAGTCCTGTCTGGTCCAGCAACGGTGGGTTTGTGCCCATAGGCGACGTCGTTGCCGGTGATGTCTGGTGAGGACCCGTCTTACAACAAGCCTGCAAGCCCTCAGTCCAGCCTCTCTCAGCCTATTGCGGACAGTCAGCACTGATGGAGAGATTGTGCGCTCCTGGTGTAACTCGGTCAGTTGTTGTTGCCATCCTGTACCTGTCCCGCAGGTGTGATGTTTGGATGTACCGATCCTGTGCAGGTGTTACACGTGGTCTGCCACTGCAAGGACGATCAGCTGTCCGTCCTGTCTCCCTGTAGCGCTGTCTTAGGCTTCTCACGGTACAATCTATTGCCCTGGCCACATCTGCAGTCCTCATGCCTCCTTGCAGCATGCCTAAGCCACATTCACGCAGATGAGCAGGGACCCTGGGCATCTTTCGTTTGGTGTTTTTCAGTGTCAGTAGAAAGGCCTCTTTAGTGTCCTAAGTTTTTATACCTGTGACCTTAATTGCCTACCGTCTGTAAGCTGTTAGTGTCTTAACGATCGTTCCACAGGTGCATGTTCATTAATTGTTTATGGTTCATTGAACAAGCATGGGAAACAGTGTTTAAACCCTTTACAATGAAGATCTGTGAAATTATTTAGATTTTACAAATTATCTTTAAAAGACAGGGGCCTTTCTTTTTTTGCTGAGTTTACATACAGTACCAGTCAAAAGTTTGGACACACCTACTCATTCAAGGGTTTTTCTTTATTTTATACTATTTTCTACATTGTAGAATAATTTAAGAAGAAACCAAAACTGAAATGCCACATATGGAATCATGTAGTAACCAAAAAAATTTAAACAAATCAAAATATTCTTCACTCTTGGCATTCTCTCAACCAGCTTCACCTGAAATGCTTTTCCATGTCTCGAAGGAGTTCCCACATATGCTGAGCACTTGTTGGCTGTTTTTCCTTCACTCTGCGGTCCAACTCAACCCAAACCATCTCATTTGGGTTGAGGTCGGGTGATTGTGGAGGCCAGGTCATCTGACGCAGCACTCCATCGCTCTCCTTCTTGGTAAAATAGACCTTAAACAGCCTGGAGGTGTGTTGGGTCATTGTCCTGTTGAAAAACAAATTATAGTCCCACTAAGCGCAAACCAGATGGGATGGGGTATCGCTCCAGAATGCTGTGGTAGCCATACTGGTTAAGCGTGCATTGAATTCAAAATAAATCACAGACAGTGTCACCAGCAAAGCACCATCACACCACCTCCGTGCTTCACGATGTGAACAACACATGCAGAGATCATCCGTTCACCTACTCTTCCTCACAAAGACACTGCGGTCGGAACCAAAAATCTCAAATTTGGGCTCATCGGACCAAAGGACAGATTTCGTGTTTCTTGGCCCAAGCAAGTCTCTTCTTATTATTGGTGTACTTTAGTACTGGTTTCATTGCAGCAATTCGACCATGAAGGCCTGATTCACACAGTCTCCTCTGAACAGTTGATGTTGAGATGTGTCTGTTACTTGAACTCTGAAGCATTCATTTGGGCTGCAATCTGAGTCTGGTTACTAATGAATGTATCCTCTGCAGCAGAGGTAACTCTGGGTCTTCCTTTCCTGTGGCGGTCCTCATGAGAGCCAGTTTCATCATAGTGCTTGATGGTTTTTGCGACGGCACTTGAAGAAACTTTTAAAGTTCTTAATCTTCCGGATTGACTGACCTTCATGTCTTAATGTAATGTTGGACTGTCGTTTCTCTTGGCTTATTCGAGCTGTTCTTGACATATGGACTTGGTCTTTTACCAAATAGGGCTATCTTCTGTATACCACCCCTACCTTGTCACAACAGATTGGCTCAAACGCATGAAGGAAAGAAATTCCACAAATTAACTTTTAACAAGGCACACCTGTTAATTTAAATGCATTCCAGGTGACTACCTCATGAAGCTGATTGAGAGAATGGCAAGAGTGTGCAAAAGCTGTCATCAAGGCAAAGGGTGGCTACGTTGAATACTTTTTTAAACACTTTTTTTGTTACTACATGATTGCATATGTGTTACTTCATAGTTTTGATATCTTCACTATTATTCTACAATGTAAAAAATAGTCAAAATAAAGAAAAACCCTTGAATGAGTAGGTGTGTCCAAACTTTTGACTGGGACTGTAGGCTGTCTGTATATCCTGTTTGTTTATTGTGGCAGCACCATTTCACAGAGTCATATTCCTGTACATGCAAATATTTTTATTTTATTAAACCTTTATTTAACTAGGCAGGTCAGTTAAGAACTAATTCTTATTTACAATGACTGCCTACCAAAAGGCCTCCTACAGGGACAGGGGCCTGGGATTTAAAAAAAACAATATAAATATAGAACAAAACACACATCACAAGAAGAGAGACACAACCCTGCATAGCAAGGCAGCAACACATGACACAGCATGGTAGCAAAATGACAACATCGTAGCAGCACAAAAACATGGTACAAACATTGGGCAAAGTCAACAGCACAAAGGTCAAGAAGGAAGAGACGACAATACATTATACAAAGCAGCCACAACTGTCAGAAGAGTGTCTATGATTGAGTCTGAATGAAGATATGGAGATAAAACTGTCCAGTTTGAGTGCTGGTTGCAGCTCGTTCCAGGCGCTAGCTACAGTGAACTGAAAAGCGGAGCGACCCAGGGATGTGTGTGCTTTGGGGACCTTTAACAGAATGTGAATATATTTGCAGAATAAAGGTGATTTGTCCATCTGTCTATCTGCCCACCCATCTGTCTTTGTCTGCCTGCCTTCTGTGTATCTGCCGCTGTCTGACTGGGCATTCAAATTCAGCAGGAGTCAGGAAAGTGCAGGGAGTCTCTTGGCGACCGCCTGATGAGACCAAACCTCCAGTCTGTCAGCTTTGCTGTGAGGCTCAGAATACACTGAGGAGACACTGAAAGCAGTCACACACACACTGGCACGATCGGCAGTCAGAGGAAAGACTCCCTGCTGCTGAGGTTCTTCTGTACACACTACTGTGGGTTTTAGGTCTTGAATGAAATCACTCTGTATAATCTGTCTTGGGGGGATATGAGAAGAAAATAACTTGATTTACTGCCTGTCATATAAAGTTATGATTCCACTCATATTTTCGTCTTTGTGTTCCTCAGTCTTGAAACTGGAATTTAACGGTGTTTATACAGCCATGGATATTGCTGTTCCATGTTTACTAAAGCTATTTGTCAGCTGTATGATCACACTCACTGTGGAGTGCGGGTGATGGGCTTTGGGGAATCAGGCTGTATAGGAGAGGGGGAGGGTGGCTGGTGGAAGATGGCAGTAGGGGTGTATAGATGGAGGGAGAACACCAGGAATTGGGTGAGTGTCTGTAAGGAGGGAAAAGATGTATAGTTGAGAGAGGAAGGTGACGGTATGGGCGTATGAAGCAACATCAGGGAGTATGGTTGTGGGGGGGGAGTGATGTGGTATGAAGCAACATCAGGAGTATGGTTGTGGGAGGGGAGTGATGTGGTATGAAGCAACATCAGGGAGTATGGTTGTGGGAGGGGAGTGATGTGGTATGAAGCAACATCAGGGAGTATGGGGGGGGGTGATGTGGTATGAAGCAACATCAGAGAGTATGGTTGTGGGAGGGGAGTGATGTGGTATGAAGCAACATCAGGGAGTATGCAGGGAGTATGGTTGTGGGAGGGGAGTGATGTGGTATGAAGCAACATCAGAGAGTATGGTTGTGGGAGGGGAGTGATGTGGTATGAAGCAACATCAGGGAGTATGGTTGTGGGAGGGGAGTGATGTGGTATGAAGCAACATCAGGGAGTATGGGGGGGGGGGTGATGTGGTATGAAGCAACATCAGGGAGTATGGTTGTGGGAGGGGAGTGATGTGGTATGAAGCAACATCAGGGAGTATGGGGGGGGGGGGGTGATGTGGTATGAAGCAACATCAGAGAGTATGGTTGTGGGAGGGGAGTGATGTGGTATGAAGCAACATCAGGGAGTATGGTTGTGGGAGGGGAGTGATGTGGTATGAAGCAACATCAGAGAGTATGGTTGTGGGAGGGGAGTGATGTGGTATGAAGCAACATCAGGGAATATGGTTGTGGGAGGGGAGTGATGTGGTATGAAGCAACATCAGGGAGTATGGTTGTGGGAGGGGAGTGATGTGGTATGAAGCAACATCAGGGAGTATGGGGGGGGGGGGTGATGTGGTATGAAGCAACATCAGGGAGTATGGTTGTGGGGGGGGGTGATGTGGTATGAAGCAACATCAGGGAGTATGGTTGTGGGAGGGGAGTGATGTGGTATGAAGCAACATCAGGGAGTATGGGGGGGGGGGGGGTGATGTGGTATGAAGCAACATCAGGGAGTATGGTTGTGGGGGGGGGGGTGATGTGGTATGAAGCAACATCAGGGAGTATGGTTGTGGGAGGGGAGTGATGTGGTATGAAGCAACATCAGGGAGTATGGTTGTGGGGGGGGGGGTGATGTGGTATGAAGCAACATCAGGGAGTATGGTTGTGGGGGGGAGTGATGTGGTATGAAGCAACATCAGGGAGTATGGTTGTGGGAGGGGAGTGATGTGGTATGAAGCAACATCAGGGAGTATGGTTGTGGGGGGGAGTGATGTGGTATGAAGCAACATCAGGGAATATGGTTGTGGGGGGGAGTGATGTGGTATGAAGCAACATCAGGGAGTATGGTTGTGGGGGGGTGATGTGGTATGAAGCAACATCAGGGAGTATGGTTGTGGGAGGGGAGTGATGTGGTATGAAGCAACATCAGGGAGTATGGTTGTGGGAGGGGAGTGATGTGGTATGAAGCAACATCAGGGAGTATGGGGGGGTGATGTGGTATGAAGCAACATCAGGGAGTATGGTTGTGGGAGGGGAGTGATGTGGTATGAAGCAACATCAGGGAGTATGGTTGTGGGAGGGGAGTGATGTGGTATGAAGCAACATCAGGGAGTATGGTTGTGGGAGGGGAGTGATGTGGTATGAAGCAACATCAGGGAGTATGGGGGGGTGATGTGGTATGAAGCAACATCAGGGAGTATGGTTGTGGGAGGGGAGTGATGTGGTATGAAGCAACATCAGGGAGTATGGGGGGAGTGATGTGGTATGAAGCAACATCAGGGAGTATGGTTGAATTAGGGAGGGTCCGACTGAAGAACAGAACAACAGCAGAGAGAGGTGGAGGGAGGAGAATAGAACAGTAGATGTTGGGGAGTGTGATGGACAGAACTACATGGGAAAGAATGAAGGAAAGAGTGGAGTATAAGGGGATAGATTATATGAAAAGCGATGCTCAGTTGAACAATTCTCCAAGGTGAATTAGACTCTGAAATGGCAGCATATTCCTTATAAAGCGCTATGGGCCCTGGTGAAAAGTAGTGCACTATTAAGGGAATAGGGTGCCATTTGGGACACTTACCCTAGACTAGAGGGAACATCCTTATGAGTGTGACAACATTGACATAAAGACACAAAACCATCTACTGATCACAGACAGGGGAATTGTTTCTAGATCAGCACTCCTACTCCGAGAAACTTTTTGAATAAGGACCCAGGAGTTTTTCTTGATCAGGTCACATGGGCATAAAAGACTCCTGGCCTTAATAATTTGCTATAAAGCTTACAGCCAGCCACACAATTAACTGACTTTCTGTTGCCACAGGGTTTGCTTCCATATTGACTATAGTAAACGCTCATCAGCTGCAACGGGTAGATGTTCTCGGCTCTCTTCAGACTCCAGTAAGTGATCGACCATCGTGTCAGGCACACACACACACACACACACACACACACACACACACACACACACACACACACACACACACACACACACACACACACACACACACACACACACAAACTATTGACCCCCAGACTACATCTACTGGGCCTGGTGGAAGTCAACCAATCAGAAGCCCAGCATGACTTCAGGGGTGGATGGTGCTTCCTGTTGCTCCTTCACAGAGGGACAATAGCCTGTAAATTCTGGCCACTGTCACTTTTACTGCCTCTTGTTACATGCTTTGCCTACATACAGTATCAGTCACTGTCACAGGCTGGCTAGCACAGGCAGGTAGCTCTTTGTGCATCTCAAATGGCACCATATTCCCTATACAGTGCACTACTTTTGACCAGAGCCCTATGGGTCCTGGTCAAAAGTAGTGCAATTAAAAGGGAATAGTGTGCCGTTTGAGATGCAGGCTGTGTCTTATTGGCTTGTCTCTAGTCTTCTCCAAAGGTTAATGTGGCATGAGGTTGTAATATTGTTTCATCAATACCTATAATAGCATATAGGCCTCAGGCTACATGTGAAGAACAGTGGTGTCCTACTGCCTGCTGTGATTTATAGTGTGCTTGATAGTAACATGTACTCAGTAAACATCTAAGTGCATTTTTAACAGCCTGTACAGAGGGCTTGGGCTATCCTGATTGCCAGTCTGTTTAGCTTAAATTATAATCAAGAATAAAATGAGTGACTGTTGCTATTTTCGTTTTACAGTGACATTGAGGGCAGCAGTAAGTAGTGAGAGTAGGTCTAAGACAATACCGGTAAGCACCACGTATCTGGGTGATATCTTGGGCCAGATATCTGGGGTTTAGGATGGTAATTCAGGTCTCCATGTCTTTGACACATGAACCAGGCTTGAGCTGGCTTGAGAGGTAGACCACAGAGAGAGATGTCAATACCTGACTGTCATTATTTCTCTGCAGCCCCTCCCTTCCTAGTGACATCTCTCCATAGATCAGTGATATTGACAGGTTCTGATTCCAATAAAAGTTGGTATATAGGGCAGGAGCAAACCAGGAACATAGAATCAACCTGGGGTTAAATATCAGGCGATTCAGAAACTATGAATGGCCAAACATGTGGGCTGTTTGCGCGCGTCAGATCAGTGTGGACACCGATTTCTCTCCCGTTCGGATCACTCAAGCTGGCTGTCACACGGAGTGAGCGCTACAGCTCCAAGTGAACATTGGGATCCAGTGTCACCCATAGTCAACACGTAGCCCACGTCTCAGATCCTTGGAGAGGAGAGAGGAGCGAGCAAAGCGCAGTGGACATGCGGTATGACCAGATGACCCGCCGCGCCGTGACGCTCTCCAGGTGTGTGTAGACCGGGCTCTGTTGAATAATATGAAGCGCCATGGCGTGGTGTGACCGTGGGGTTCAGACACTGCTGGCTACCGTGGGGGCTTTCGCCGCTTTCAGCCTCATGACCATAGCCATCGGGACGGACTACTGGCTGTACTCACGGGCATACATATGCAACGCAACCAATGCCAGTACGGATGACACCCAGTCACAACCCAAGAAGGCAAGGGGAGATCTTACGCACTCTGGGCTGTGGAGAATATGTTGTATTGAAGGTAAGGCAAGCTGAAATAGGTTACTCTTTCTATTATACTTTGGTAATGTGAAGTCATGTTGAGTTCATGTGGAGAAAGGGTGCTTATGGGTAGTATTTGGAGCAAGAAGGTAATTGTCTGTCTCATAGAGGAGCTGTTTTGTTTCTACTGTCAACTGTATTGGCTTCTCTTCGCTAAGAGAGAGGAAGAGACTTAACGCCGTCAAAGGGTGCGTTTTTACGCGCTCCAAACAAGGTGAGAGTAAATAGGGTAGTCTTTAATAAGGACTGTTTGGCAGTGATATGAGCATGACAAATACATTAAACGCAGCAGGTGTTGGCCGTAAGAATGATCTAGTTTAAATACAGGGAATATGTTTCTATCTGAAGCGGCGCTATAATTCTATGAGTGGATTATGGAGAAAACAAGTTCATCAACACACTTGTTTAAAAAGTTTATAAATCACTGACAGAGTGAAGTTGGTTGATATTTTCACTACACTGTTGCTAAACTTAAAGACGCTCTGAGGACCTTTATGAGTCCTGCCTTCAGGACGAGCTCTGCCTTCATTCACGTCTTTATTGTATTTGAGGGTGTTGCTTGGCAACGTCTCTCTAATTGCTATGGAAACATGAGAGACTAGGTTATACAAATAAAGAGGAATCTGTACAGAGATTTCATTGTCCAAGCAAAGTAAAATATGATGTTCTTATGCCATTAAAGATGTACAAATGCATATATTTTTTATAGGTATAGCTAGACATGCTTGCTTAATGTAGTTTTATGTGAAGTATTTTGATAATAAGTCGTGTATAGACCAGAGCCCCCAATAGGCCTACATGGCTCGTAGTCTAATTGGTCAGAGGCGGAGGCAATGGCAACAATATATTACCATTCATCCACTGCTGTTAGCCTTTTAGAACCATTGGAATTAAGACGCTTTTAAGGTTTAGGTTCTTGTATCACACTCTACTTGAATAACATAATGTTCCGTAACAGTTTGAGGTGGTTTAGCGTAAGTGGGTGAAACAAAGCTGCTGGCATTGTTGTCCAACAAATCACTGACTTTAACCTGTACTTGTTATGTTTTTTCCAAGGCTTTGGGAATTATCCTAGCATATATGACAAGGTTGTCTTATATCATGGGACCTTAGGGCTTACCACCCCAATTTGCAAGTCAAGTGTCCCTTCAGTCAACCCACAGTCACTCCTGACCTCAATGCCGTCAGTAATGGTTTGAGAATACGTGTGCTGAGGGGTGTGGATATCACTAGCAAGTAGACGTGTATAATTTAGCGCGCGGGAAGACACTATTCTAGAAGCACTGTGTTGTGTTCCAGTCGCAGACTGAGCAAAGCGCTGTCGGTGGTGCTGAACTGCTTGACGTAGACTAAAGCCAGAACTCATCATTTTACAAGATGTTGGCCTCCTGATAGTGAATGTATTTGCTAATAAGCAACACTGTTGAAATTATAAATATGGACAACAGTTTAACACACTATCAATTTGAAAAAGCTAGAAAAGTTTCCAAGATTAGCCAGGTTATTTTACACGAGGCTTTGGCGGCATAATCAATTTATGTAATCCAAAAGGTAGGCCTATGTCTGTTTCTGTGTGTTCAGCTCCTATTCCAACACAAATGAGTAATCTTTCCTGATCTATCCATGTCCGCTCCACAACACAGACATCCACGAGCGCATGGACGCGCCTAATGCAGGTCATTTTTTAAAAGTCAGGCGTGGCTCGGCCCCCCTTCGCGTGGCTTGGACAGGCCCATCAGAGAAAACAAATGGCTTGGCAGCCGGAGTGCAGTATCTGATGTGGTTATCACGCAGTGCTGTCATTGCATGAGTGTTTTATTGCACTGCTTTCTATAGGAAAAGAACAGCTGGAAAAGGAAAGGCTGAGGAAGTTTGATGAGCATGGATGATGGCAGGCCTGTGATTGGTATAGCTCTTCAACACATCCGTGGTTTTGTAGGCTATCAAATATATTACAGGCCATGATAGTCTAATTAGGACAACCTAGTTGATTTTTTAATATATCCCCGTCGTTTTTCAACATCCTATTCCCTGGCGTTTCTTTCAGCTCTGCAAATAGCCTATATATTCAGTGTAAACATACAGCACGGTAGTAAACATAACAGAAACAAACAAATCTAAGACATCAAATAAGATAACAGTGCTTGATGTGTATGAATGATGTAAACGTGTGACGAAATGTTCGCATCCATTATGACGTTCCAAAACCTAAAAAAGCGCTGCATCGTCCATCAACCATCATAAAGCCATCAGACATGGACACCCACATCGACTTAGTTGACACCGTGACCCTGTCAATCAAGATGGCAATTGAAATGGACAAGAGAGCGAAGTCTCGACAATTAACTGAGCTTTTGAAACGAGCCGTGGCGACCGCCCAAGGACTGAGCCTTCGACCTGAGGCCGGGGATTGGAGCCCAATTCCCAATGCTAGCCCCGCGGAGAAAAACGCTCCAAAAGCCATCCAGAACCTCGAGACCCGGCTGGGCTCAGGTGATTTCCGCGTGACTACTGCTTCGGCCATCAAATGTGACCTCGCCGCTGCTGCCATTGGTACAACCATTGCTAATGGACTCGCCACGGCCATCGCCTCGTCTTCTGGTAACCGTGGCACCGCCGCAGCAGCTAACAAGATCTCAGAGACCCTCGAGATCATTGAGACCCCTGGAGCGCGTGCAACCGACTCCGGGTCGGTGCAGACATCGGGTTATGATATCAGCGAGCAGATCCAGATGACATACACATGGGCGACTGTCCAGCCCATGGCCTATTGCTGCGGCTGCTATGCGCCACCACAGGTGTACTATAACACATACAGCTGGGAGATGTCCAGCCAGTACACCTCTGTCACCTAAAGACAAGCAAGACAGACACTTTTTTTTCCTTACAATATTTAGTTGTAACCTTTATTTTTACACATGTAGCAAAATAAAAGTCTGAAAAGAGAATCCAGTCTGTATGTCTTTTTTATTTAGGATAGTTTAGTTTAGCCACGTTTCATTTTTATTATATAGCTGAAAGCTGAATGGAGCAGTATGCAGCTAGCTCTATAAGTAGCCCAAAGAAAACAGAAACCAGAAGTCATCAAGGAAAGGGAAAAAAGTAAACAAGCGTTTCAATATTTTTGACTGCTGTGTTTGTTTGCTACAGTTCTTGCACATACAGAGGTTCCACAGTTATTGTATATATCTGGATGGACTATAAATAGGCCTGTCTACAGTGCTGTATATCTGAATAGACTATAAATAGACCTATCCACAGTACTGTATATCTGAATAGACTATACATAGGCTATCTACAGTACATTATGGCTAGACATGCTATTTATTCAGACAATCTGACATTTGAATCAAAATGTATCTAACAGATCAATGTACCAGTATCAAAATCAAATCAAATCAAATGTATTTATATAGCCCTTTGTACATCAGCTGATATCTCAAAGTGCTGTACAGAAACCCAGCCTAAAACCCCAAACAGCAAGAATTGCAGGTGTAGAAGCACGGTGGCTAAGAAAAACTCCCTAGAAAGGCCAAAACCTAGGAAGAAACCTAGAGAGGAACCAGGCTATGTGGGGTGGCCAGTTCTCTTCTGGCTGTGCCGGGTGGAGATTATAACAGAACATGGCCAAGATGTTCAAATGTTCATAAATGACCAGCATGGTCAAATAATAATAATGACAGGCAGAACAGTTGAAACTGGAGCATCAGCACGGCCAGGTGGACTGGGGACAGCAAGGAGTCATCATGTCAGGTAGCCCTGAGGCATGGTCCTAGGGCTCAGGTCCTCCGAGAGAGAGAAAGAAAGAGAGAAAGAGAGAATTAGAGAGAGCATACACACCAGACGCCATTTGAGTGGACAAGTGTCCCACGGTTGTCATGGGGACAATCATCAGTAGATAAGAACACAAGAGGAAGAGACTGTGCCCAGGCGTTGTTGACGCATGCCAGATCTTAGAGCAAGCAAGAAAGTCCAATTCACTGTACTAGTGCACATGACAATAAAAACACAACTTAAAATAGCCATCATATACTCTGCTGCTACTCCGTTTATCATATATCCTGATGCCTAGTCACCTTACCTCTCTCTATACATATCTACCCCTTCCACTCCAGTATCCCTGCACATTGTAAATATGGTATTGGAACTGACCCTGGAACTGACACTGTACAGTATATAGCTTACTCACTTTCTCGTGTTGAACTTATTTCTAATTCTCATGTGTTTTGGTTCGACTTGACTTTGTATTTATTTTTTACACTACTTCTTGTTCTGCTGCATTGTTGGGAAAGAGAAAGCAAGAAAGTATTTCACTGTAGGCCAACTTGTGACAATATAAACTAAGAGTTTTTATTACTAACCCAAGATAGACCAAAGTCTGTCGTTTTCATCGGAGCAAATTAATCATAGTGGGCAGAACAAGCAAGGCAGAGCCAAGGACGAGCTAGTGAGATCCTATTGGCGCTTTCCAATATTTATTTGCATATTTCTGCTAGGGAATGCCTACTCGGTGAAGTTCGTGTGTGCAATTCGCCCTTGAACTCCTTCTAAATCTAAACAATGGACTTTTTTGAAACTTTAGGAATGGGTAACGTCTACAACATGCAGTCCACTCTGATTGTTATAGATTGTAGTTTGGAAAAAGAAAACTGCATGAAGATCAAATGTTTCATCGATGAGAAAATTAGCAGAATGTGGGCCACTGGGCTTCCTCTCATCACCATATTTGGTAGTGAGTGGAAATACCAACCGGATGCTTCACATTTATACATCTGGTGAAATATGGCTTCCTAGTTCTATCTGTGATGAAAACTTGAAACTTGAAAAATCATTCTGTGTAATGCAATTGATAGTGTAGTCAGTGCGAAAAGGTATTTGTCACCTGACCTCACAATCCAACTTCAAGGTCCGTACAATAAGTGTGAGATATGTAGCCTCTCTAGGAGTCAGCGGCTGTGACACCAGACAGTCGAAACACATTGTAACACATCTAAAACATGGGGACAGTAAGCACTTGTTGAGCAGAGTGAATCTTGAGCTGTCCAGTGTTGAAATTAAAGTAGCACATAAGCAAGCCCTATAGGCATGAACACAGCCCACTAATGTGTTCATATTAGCCTCTGTGCTAGTTTCATTTCAGCACTGGACAGCTCATTTCTCTGTGTTCTTCTCAGGAAGTGTTCATTCTTTTGACATGTAGATTCATGGGATAAAAATGTAAAAGCAGCATGTAGCCTAGCGGCTTGTTTCACAAACTCTATCTTCAGATTGGTCAATGGCCATCTTTAATTATATTCCCTTGTGATTGTAATTTCAGAAATTCATAATTTAGTGCTCTGGAAATCACTATTCCACAAGCACTTTGTGTTCCAATCACTGGTTCCATTCGCAGACAGAGCAGAGAGCTTGAGCGCTGTCCACAGAGTGTGGTGCTGTAAGTCTTTGAATACATTTGTCAGCAGAAGAAGAATCCCTTTTGTCCAGCATCCCCGCCCATCAGCATCCCTGCCATCTATGCTATTAGCTGTAGCAGAGAGTAAGAAGCTGTCCGGTGCTGAAATCAAACCTTTGTCTTTTGTTAGTTTGATTTCAGCACTGGACAGCTCCTTTCACACTATTGCGCTCATAATTAGCTTATTTTGAATCTCGCTTGGCATTCTCAGCATGTTCCACAGGTCTGTAATTAAAATGTGTCAGCCGAAAGGCCACAAGGGTGCTAATTAGCCACCGGGCTCTCACTTCCACCAGCACTGCCACTTTTCTACTCTCCTCTGTTTTCTTCTCATCTCTACCTTTTCCTCTCCTCTCCTCTCCTCTCCTCTCCTCTCCTCTCCTCTCCTCTCCTCTCCTCTCCTCTCCTCTCCTCTCCTCTCCTCTCCTCTCCTCTCCTCTCCTCTTGCATGCTGCCCTCAGCTTTGCCCCTCCCCACCTTTCTCCTCCAATTCTCTTCTCTTTGCTTCACTCACTCATACTCTTCTCTCTTCTACACCTCTCTTCTCTTCTTCTGTCCTTCTAAACTCAGCAAAAAAAGAAATGTCCTCTCACTGTCAACTGCGTTTATTTTCAGCAAACTTAACATGTGTAAGTATTTGTATGAACATAACAGGATTCAACAACTGAGACATAAAATGAACAAGTTCCACAGACATGTGACTAACAGAAATGCACAAATGTGTCATCGAACAAAGGGGGGTCAAAATCAAAAGTAACAGTCAGTATCTGGTGTGGCCACCAGCTACATTAAGTACTGCAGTGCATCTCCTCATGGACTGCACCAGATTTGCCAGTTCTTGCTGTGAGATGTTACCTCACTCTGCCACCAAGGCACCTGCAAGTTCCCATACATTTCTGGGGGGGAATGGCCCTAGGCCTCACCCTCCAATCCAACAGGTCTCAGACATCCTCAATGGGATTGAGATCCGGGCTCTTCGCTGGCCATGGCAGAACACTGACATTCCTGTCTTGCAGGAAATTACGCACAGAACGAGCAGTATGGCTGGTGGCATTGTCATGCTGGAGGGTCATGTCAGGATGAGCCTGCAGGAAGGGTACCACATGAGGGAGTAGGATGTCTTCCCTGTAATGCGCAGCATTTAGATTGCCTGCAATGACAACAAGCGCAGTCCGATGACGCCCCAAACCATGACAGACTCTCCACCTCCAAATCGATCCCGTTCCAGAGTACAGGCCTTTGTGTAACGCTCAGTCCTTCAACGATGAACGCGAATCCGACCATCACCCCTGGTGAGACAAAACCGCAACTCATCAGTGAAGATAACCTTTTTCCAGTCCTGTCTGGTCCAGTGATGGTGGGTTTGTGCCCATAGGCGGCGTTGTTGCCGGTGATGTCTGGTGAGGACCTGTCTTACAACAGGCCTACAAGCCCCCAGTCCAGCCTCTCTCAGCCCATTGCTGGGTGCATCTCAATAGTCTAAAGTGGCTTCCTCACCTCATCCTCACCTCCTCTCATTCAGTTGTACTGATCTGAAAACACAGGTTTGAATGCGAAATGGAGGATCCTTACCGGTGACTTGAATTTAACCTATCCAGTTTTATCACATTGTAAGGAGACAAGGAGAGAAAGCCACTTTAGCCTATTGAGATGCACCCCGGTATTCACATTGGTGAAGATGAAGGAAAGGAGACAAGGAGAGGAAGCCAGTCTGCACTATTAAGTTGCACCCCTAGCGATCCCAGCCTTCAGCACTCCCAGCTGCCTATACTACCATAGAAACAGATTAATATGGCCGCTGCGAGCTGGACCACCCATCACAGAATAATTGTCCCTTCTAGTAATTACATTTCTATGCTGCCACCTGAGAGGACCAGGGAACAGTGTCTGGTTGTTTTATAGGCTGGGGAACAGTGTCCTATCTGTTTACAGCTATATAAAACCAGATGACTCCCCCTGATAGACTCCAACCCACAGCCTCACTGGCCCCTTTTGATGATGTAATGGTATACTATGCGGCTGTATAGTACAGTCAGTGAATGTAAGGCTGAGTCCCAAATTGCACCCTATTCCCTATATAGTGCATTGCTTTTGACTAGAGCCATATGGTCCCTGGTTGAAAGTAGCGTAGTAGTGTACTACAAAGGAAATAAGATAACATTTGGGACTCTGCCTTACATTCACTCACTGTACTATGCAGCCACCTCATGTACCATTACATTATAGCCCCCAGGCTGTATTAATGATGCTATATATTGCAGATATATGTATTGATGTTCATTTGGAGGGTATCCTTAATTAATCTGCCCATTAAAATATTCAACTGGAGAGATGATATGTCTTGAGGATAGGAAAAAGGCAGGGTAGACACCAGGGAGAGCTGAGAGAGTGTAGGATATGATGCTGTGATACTGTAATGCGATTGGTCTATTCCACTGAGGCTCTCGCGTTATTGGCTGAGCTGAGTTAATTCACAATAATGGCAAAGTATATCACCCTGTCACCCACAGCAATGCTGTGCTGTGATAGCTGTTTCACTCACAGGGCATGCATGTGTGTGTGGGTGTACATTATGTAATATCTGTGTTTTGTGTTTCAAATCAAAATGTATTTGACACATGCTTCGTAAACAACAGGTATAGACAGATGTGTGTGTGTTGGGGGATATATTTCTTGAAGGGTTAGGGGGCTGTTGACAGGGAGCCATGTGACAGGCTGTCTGTTGGTGGTTGCCAATGAAGATGTCAAAGGCATCCTTAGAGACATTATGGAAATCAGACTGTTGAAACAGAACTGGGGTTGCCATGGAGAGGATGTGCCCAGCGGTGGTCTCCCAGGAAGGGCTCAGGGACTGGTCTCTCTCTCACTCTCTCTGTCTGTCTGTCTGTCTGTCTGTCTGTCTGTCTGTCTGTCTGTCTCTTTATTGCTCTCTCGCTCACACACACACACACACACACACACACACACACACACACACACACACACACACACACACACACACACACACACACACACACACACACACACACACACACACACACACACACACACACACACACACACCTTAGACATTAGACTGATAACCACCGCTCGTAAATCACAAGCCCAGGAGCCTCAGTCTCTAATCGGATTACAAATCAGATGCAATATTCTCTTTTCCTCTTCCCCTAGACAGACCGACACACACACACACACACACACACACACACACACACACACACACACACACACACACCCACACACACACACACACACACAGGTGGAAGGGGCCATGGCGGCAGACAGACTGGAGAGGTTGGAGCTGGGGTCTGAGTGAGACGCTCTGGGGGAGGGAGGACGGGGGATGGGATGAGATGAAATGGGTGAGGAGGGAAGAGGCAAGAGAGGGGAAATGCTGGACATAAATAAATGACTGCTCACCCATTACGTCCATTCTAGCAATGTCATTGTCATGTCCAAACATCTCTTCTGTTAGAAAGAACAAAACACTGTCGTCTTGGTAACGACAGTGGTGTGTTTTCATGGATGCCAAGAGAAGCCAGGCTTCCCCCAAAATTAAGAAAACATTAAGTTATTTATCTTTCGTCTCTCTGTGTTTTCATAATTTCCCTTCAATTCACAAGAGGCTGAATGTATCTCACCAGAGAAAGCATCTGAGCGAGTGAAACAACGCCTTTCTGTTTCTCTACGTGTAGGCCATCTATCTGATGCGGTCTGGTCATAAAGAGGATGACATTGTTACCACCTGTAGCATTAAAGACAAGGGAAGCCAGCAAGCATCTGGCCTCCCTTGACAAAAAAAGTATAAAATAGTCAATCAGCGTTGAGCTAAACTGAGTGTCAAAAGAAGCCAGTTTGGATTTGGCTTCACTCCTATCAAATCGCATTGAGAGCATACGTCATTGACAGAAACATCTTTAATTGTTGCATCTCATTGTGTTGTTGTCCTTCAGTGGCTAGCTAGCTAAAATTGTCCCTATCCTAAATTAACCATGGGCGGAGATAAGGATTACTTAATTTTTACTTAATTCTCCGTACTGGCCAATGATTATAACGGTGATTCTGATCCAACCATTAATTCATACATTGTTGTGCCCCGGCCTGAGAGGATGGAAGTTCAATATGTAGCTAGATGTAGAAGGCTAATGTTAACTAGCTAACGTTGTGCCAGGTAGCCTAGGAAAACAAAAACAAAAAATGTGTACTTTATGACAGAGTCATAGACCGTTTCGTCAACATGAAAGAGAGGAGGATGGCATTGTCATTTCTCTACAAGTAGGGTGTGTCAACATGTTTTTTCCACTTAAATAGACACTCACTCACACACACACACACACACACACACACACACACACACACACACACACACACACACACACACACACACACACACACACACACACACACACACACACACACACACACACACACACAGCGAGAAATCAGAACCATGGACTGCGACATCTTATTTAGCTCACGTTGATTGTACTAAATTGTTTTTGGAATCTTTTAGTTGTCACTGTATTAGACTAAGCAGAGGTGATTTGATGATGTTGAAATGTTGAAGTTGAAATGGTCCTAGAATAGTGGAGGCAGCTCCTGTTTCTTTGCAACTTGCTGTAACTCTCTGTGGTTCTAAATCAATAGTTATTTAGAAGTCTGAAAATGTCAGAAACATTAACTTTCTTGACTATGCTGTAGGTCATGTAACTGTTTGTTACAATACATGCAATATGCTTTGTGGACTTCACTGGACAAAGGTTACTGTCCGGTTTTGTGATGAAACGAAGGTGTGGTTGAATTTATTCTGCTCCTCTGTCTTCTTATTGTCTCTGCCTTTAAACCTTTATGAGCAAAAGTATGTGGGCACATGCTCGTCGAACATCTCATTCCAAAATCATTGGCATTAATATGGAGTTGGTCCTCCTTTTGTTGCTATAACAGCCTCCACTCTTCTGGGAAGGCTTTCCACTAGATGCTGGAACATTGCTGTGAGGACTTGCTTCCATTCAGCCACACAAGCATTAGTGGGGTTGGTCACTGATGTTGGGCGATTAGGCCTGGCTTGCAGTCGGTGTTTAAATTCTTCCCAAAGGTGAGGGCTATGTGCAGGCCAGGGCTCTGTGCAGGCCAGTCAAGTTCTTCCACACCAATCTCGACAAACTATTTCTGTATGGACCTTGCTTTGTGCACAGGGGCATTGTCATACTGAAAAAGGAAAGGGCCTTCCCCAAACTGTTGCCACAAAGTCAGAATTGTCTAGAATGTGATTGTATGCTGTAGAGTTAAGATTTCCCTTCACTGGAACTAAGGGGCCTGAACCATGAAAAACAGCCCCAGACCATTACTCTTCCTCCATCAAACTTTATTTTTGGCACTATGCAGTCGGGCAGGTAGCTCCCGACTAACAGTTCTTGTGCTGACGTTGCTTCCAGAGGCAGTTTGGAACTCGATAGTGAGTGTTGCAACCGATGATAGATGATTTTAACGCACTACGTGCTTCAGCACTCGGCGGTCCCATTCTGTGAGCTTATGTGGCCTACCACTTCGCGCTTGAGCCATTGTTGTTCCTAGACGTTTCCACTTTACAATAACATTACTTACAGTTGACCGGGTCAGCAGGGCAGATATTTTACAAAATGACTTGTCAGCAACGGGTGTGACTGAAATAGCCGAATCCAGTCATTTGAAGGGTTGTCCACATACTTTTGTATATACAGTATAGTGTATCACGGTGGCAAGGCACATTAACTAACAGGTTATAGAGCAAACAATGCAATTATCACAACATACAGTATATGTGGAAATCTGGCTTTTCTGGGGGGATTGGCTTCCCCCGGGATTTTACCCACGCACCACTACTGGGTAATGATGCTCTTCTTCGGGACAATTATCAGTTACATGAGGTGTTTATTTGGCATATCATACAGACTGTGTGATTTATTATTATTATTATTTATTTATTTTGAATTTTTACCCCTTTTTCTCCCCAATTTCGTGGTATCCAATTGTTGTAGTACTATCTTGTCTCATCGCTACAACTCCCGTACGGGCTCGGGTGCTTCTTAACACAGCACGCATCCAACCCGGAAGCCAGTTGGGCCGGAGGAATGGACCTGGCCACCTTGGTTAGCGCACACTGCGCCCAGCCCGCCACAGGAGTCGCTGGTGCGCGATGAGACAAGGACACCCCTACCGACCAAGCCCTCCCTAACCCGGGCGACGCTAGGCCAATTGTTCGTCGCCCCACGGACCTCCCGGTCGCGGCCGGTTACGACAGAGCCTGGGCGCGAACCCAGGGACTCTGATGGCACAGCTGGCGCTGCAGTACAGCGCCCTTAACCACTGCGCCACCCGGGAGGCCCAGACTGTGTGATTTTACGTTCCTTATTAAACAGCAGACCCAGTTAATGGCTATGTTTGTGTCTCAAGGCCCCTGCTCTGTGAGTCACCCTGAGTGTACAGAGAGGGTCTCCTGGGTCTCTGACTAGCTGTTAGGTTCCTTCTTGGTGGTTACTCACGTAATAAGGCTTTTATACAGTCGGGAGGAAACTGTGTCAACCCTGTCACAGGTGTTCAGCCATTAGGGATCTGAGGGAGGAAATAGATGGTTAATACCACAACAACACTATGGATAAAGGGGTTGTCCATGGAATCTTACAACATTCGTTCAAGACACGAGTGCACACATGCAGCAAGCACACAAGCACAAACACACAAACACACACACCACAGTAACTGTTGACAGTGACACTGCTGAGTGCTGGCTGTGCTCAACACTGCAAATAAACTCAGGTACAGTCCAGCCCAGCCCAAGGCAGAGATGGTAAGTAGTCTATTTATGATTTAATTGGTTGGCTGAACAGCAATACCACAACAACATTATGTATCCATGAACCTTCTCGTCCTCTTCCCTCCCTTCCTCTTCCCTCCTCCTCATCTTCCCTCCCTCCTCCCTCTTCCCTCCCCCTCCTCCTCTTCCTCCCTCCCTCCTCCACCCTCTTCCCTCCCCCTCCTCCTCCCTCCCTCCCTCCCTCCCTCCCTCCCTCCCTCCCTCCCTCCATCCCTCCCCTGAGTGTGTACAATATTACAGCAATAGGTCTCTCCCCTACCCAACATAAACACACACACACACACACACACACACACACACACACACACACACACACACACACACACACACACACACACACACACACACACCCTCAGACAGGTACTTAAAGCCATCAGAGAGCCCACTCCTTTGTTGTTCCAGTAAGGTGGTTGTTTTCCCTGAGCTCATCTAATCAGGGATTCACCTCAGATGAATTTGGACATGCACTGAAATGCACGAAATACCTCTGGGTAATGCATTCTTAATCACACTGTGGTGTAATATCAGTGTGTGTGTGTTGTTCCTCCAGCATCTAACTCAAATCGGCTTTGTGGTGGCCCACGATTTATGTGTTGTGCAATGAGCTGGAATCTTAATTTGCAAGCCCCAGAGAGACGCAGGGCATTGACTGCACCTTTTTGAAAGTCATAACCAATAACCAGTGCCTCACCTCACCTTAGATGAGGTTCTCATCGGCTGCTTGCTGCTTTATCTAAAGCCAATATAGGGAGAAGGTAATGGGTTGAGGTGAGACAAACATCACCTTGTCGTGTTGAACACACACATGGGTCCATCTAGATCGCAGGACAAACCATTCCTCACATTCTTTTCCATTTCCTCTCAATCCCACTTCTGACACCAGTGTAACGAACCAAGAGGGGGAGTAATGGAATAATGTATTCTGCCTCCAAGGAGAAGATGAAGTTCAGTTGAACAAGCTCTCCATGAGCTTCATATCTCAGTGTTAAACAGCTTGCTATGGTGGATGAATATCTCAGTGTTAACCAGCTTGTTATAGTGGATGAATATCTCAGTGTTAAACAGCTTGTTATAGTGGATGAATATCTCAGTGTTAAACAGCTTGTTATAGTGGATGAATATCTCAGTGTTAACCAGCTTGTTATAGTGGATGAATATCTCAGTGTTAACCAGCTTGTTATAGTGGATGAATATCTCAGTGTTAAACAGTTTGTTATAGTGGATGAATATCTCAGTGTTAACCAGCTTGTTATAGTGGATGAATATCTCAGTGTTAACCAGCTTGTTATAGTGGATGAATATCTCAGTGTTAAACAGCTTGTTATAGTGGATGAATATCTCAGTGTTAAACAGTTTGTTATAGTGGATGAATATCTCAGTGTTAACCAGCTTGTTATAGTGGATGAATATCTCAGTGTTGACCAGCTTGTTATAGTGGATTAATATCTCAGTGTTAACCAGCTTGTTATAGTGGATGAATACCTCAGTGTTAAACAGCTTGTTATAGTGGATGAATATCTCAGTGTTAAACAGCTTGTTATAGTGGATTAATATCTCAGTGTTAAACAGCTTGTTATAGTGGATGAATATCTCAGTGTTAACCAGCTTGTTATAGTGGATGAATATCTCAGTGTTAAACAGCTTGTTATAGTGGATGAATATCTCAGTGTTAACCAGCTTGTTATAGTGGATGAATATCTCAGTGTTGACCAGCTTGTTATAGTGGATGAATATTTCAGTGTTAAACAGCTTGTTATAGTGGATTAATATCTCAGTGTTAAACAGCTTGTTATAGAGGATGAATATCTCAGTGTTAACCAGCTTGTTATAGTGGATGAATATCTCAGTGTTAACCAGCTTGCTATATTTGATGAATATCTCAGTGTTAAACAGCTTGTTATAGTGGATTAATATCTCAGTGTTAACCAGCTTGCTATATTTGATGAATATCTCAGTGTTAAACAGCTTGTTATAGTGGATGAATACCTCAGTGTTAAACAGCTTGTTATAGTGGATGAATATCTCAGTGTTAAACAGCTTGTTATAGTGGATGAATATTTCAGTGTTAAACAGCTTGTTATAGTGGATTAATATCTCAGTGTTAAACAGCTTGTTATAGTGGATGAATATTTCAGTGTTAAACAGCTTGTTATAGTGGATTAATATCTCAGTGTTAAACAGCTTGTTATAGAGGATGAATATCTCAGTGTTAAACAGCTTGTTATAGTGGATGAATACCTCAGTGTTAAACAGCTTGTTATAGTGGATTCATATCTCAGTGTTAAACAGCTTGTTATAGTGGATTAATATCTCAGTGTTAAACAGCTTGTTATAGAGGATGAATATCTCAGTGTTAAACAGCTTGTTATAGTGGATGAATACCTCAGTGTTAAACAGCTTGTTATAGTGGATGAATACCTCAGTGTTAAACAGCTTGTTATAGTGGATGAATACCTCAGTGTTAAACAGCTTGTTATAGTGGATGAATACCTCAGTGTTAAACAGCTTGTTATAGTGGATGAATATCTCAGTGTTAACCAGCTTGTTATAGTGGATTAATATCTCAGTGTTAACCAGCTTGTTATAGTGGATGAATATCTCAGTGTTAACCAGCTTGTTATAGTGGATGAATATCTCAGTGTTAACCAGCTTGTTATAGTGGATGAATATTTCAGTGTTAAACAGCTTGTTATAGTGGATGAATATCTGAGTGTTAAACAGCTTGTTATAGTGGATGAATATCTCAGTGTTAACCAGCTTGTTATAGTGGATGAATATCTCAGTGTTAACCAGCTTGTTATAGTGGATTCATATCTCAGTGTTAAACAGCTTGTTATAGTGGATTAATATCTCAGTGTTAAACAGCTTGTTATAGAGGATGAATATCTCAGTGTTAACCAGCTTGTTATAGTGGATTAATATCTCAGTGTTAACCAGCTTGTTATGGTGGATGAATACCTCAGTGTTAACCAGCTTATTATAGTGGATGAATATCTCAGTGTTAACCAGCTTGTTATGGTGGATGAATACCTCAGTGTTAAACAGCTTGTTATAGTGGATGAATATCTCAGTGTTAAACAGCTTGTTATAGTGGATGAATATCTCAGTGTTAAACAGCTTGTTATAGTGGATGAATATCTCAGTGTTAAACAGCTTGTTATAGTGGATGAATATCTCAGTGTTAAACAGCTTGTTATAGTGGATGAATAAAATATGTAGTCCTATTGTGTCCTACAATGCTATTCATCACTAAGTTATGAGAATCTAGAGCTTTTCAATAGGAGGAAGGCAATACATGTTTTAAATGAGATGCCATTTTCTATTCTCTTATATTGTCCCCCTGGTGCCCTTATCTTCAAGTACTGTATTAGTCTAATGTGTAAGAAATGAACCGGGGTCAGTTCCTCAGATTTTTCACACACTGTGTGTAAATATAAAAAGTACTGTGCAATATTGAAGAGCCCTCACTGCTGCTCAATCAGCCTACTTTTCCAACCTGATGGAGGAGAATAAAAACCATCCAACATGTATTTTTGATATTGTTCCAAAGCTAACTAAATAGCAGCATTCCCCAAGAGAGGGTGGCCTTCACTTCAGCAGCGATGAATTCATTAACTTCTGAGATGAAAAGATCCTGATCATTAGAAAGTATATTACTCCTCTTTGAATCTGCCTATTTCTCCAAAACTAAGTTGTTCTATCTGCACAGAACTGCCAGGACCTGGGATCAATGGGAGACACTCAAGTTATTTTATCCTGTATCGCTCGACACATTCACGAAAATAGTCATGGCCTCTAAACCTTCCAGCTGCCGACTGGACCAGAAGCAGTGTGTGGATGAAATCCCTGAGGAAGCCACCTCTGTCCAGTGAAGTTCACAAAGCATATTCCATGTACAGTAACAGTTACATGACCCACAGCATGGTCAAGAAAGTTAATGTTTCTGACATTTTCAGACCACTAAACAACTATTGATTTAGAACCACAGAGAGTTACTGTAAGTCACAAAGAAAATAGAAACTCCACTATTCCAGCACCATTTACACTTCAACATGTCAACATCATCAAATCACCTCTGCTTAGTCTAATACAGTGACAACTAAAAGATACCAAAAACGATTTAGTCCAATCAACATAAACTTAATATGATGTGGCTGTCCATGGTTCTGATTTCTGTGTGAGCGTTCGTGCAAATAAAAAAAACATGTTGACTCAACCTACTTGTAGAGAAACTCCAATGCCATCCTCCTCTCTTTCATGTTCACGAAACGGTCTATGACTCTGTCATACAGTACACGCTATTAGTTTTTGTTGTCCTAGGCTACCTGGCTAAAATGCTTGCTCACTAGCCTAACTTCCATTTGTGGGCAACATTAGCTAGTTAACATTAGCCTTCTACATCTAGCTACATATTGAACTTCCATCCTTTTAATCAATAGTCAGTATGGAGAATTAAGTAAAAACAAACTCCAAATCCCTGTCTCCATCCATGGCTAAATTAGGAAAGAATTTTAGCTAGCTGGCTAGCTAGCTACCGGAGGAAAACAACACAACAAAATGCAACAATTAAAGTGTTTCTGTCAGTGACGTATGCTCTCAATGGCATTTGATAGGAGTTAACACTTTTTTTAATGCATCTGGACCATGCACAGCTGAGGTCGCTCAGTTCAGCTTAACAATGATTGGCTAGTTTTGTATGCTATTTTTGTCAATGGAGGCCAGATGCTTGCTGTCTTCCCTTGGATTCAATGCTAAAGGAGGCAACAATGTCATTTTGGTTTGGACCAGACAGCATCAGATAGTCGACCTACACGTAGAGAAACAGAGAGACTCTGTGTCGCTCGGAGGCTTTCTCTTGTGAGATACATTCAGCCTGTTGCAAATTGAAAAAAGAAAATGGCAGCCATGAATACACGTCACTGTACTGGATCCTATTCCAACTAAACCACTGAAAGAGCTACTTCCTGTGCTTGGCCCTCCTACGTTGAACATCATTTGTATCAAACTCAATACAAGTGGCAGTAACGAAGCCTCTCCTGAAAATGCCCCCCCCCCCCCCCCCCCCCCACTAACGGCCTATATCGAATCTCCCATTCATTCCTCTCAAGCATTTAAAATAAAAGCTGCCTTCCTGAAGACAAATAATGTATACGAAATGCTCCAGTCTAATTTTAGACCCCATCATAGTTCTGAGACTGCACTTGTGAAGGTGGTAAAGGACCTTTTAATGACGTCAGACCAAGGCTCTGCCTCTGTCCTCGTGCTTCTAGACCTTAGTACCATGTTTTGACACCATCGATCACCACATTCCTCTGGAGAGGTTGGAAACCTTCTCTACACGGCCAAGTTCTTACCTGCTTTAGATCTTATCTGTCAGAAAGATATTAGTTCGTCTCTGTGGATGGTTTGTCCTCTGACAAATCAATTGTAGGTTTCAATATTCGTCAAGGTTCCATTGTAGGACCACTTTTGTTTTCACTAGACTACTGCAATGCTGTACTCTCCGGCTACCAGGATAAAGCACTAAATAAACTTCAGTTAGTGCTAAACACGACTGCTAGAATCTTGACTAGAACCCCAATTTGATCATATTCACTGACCCCCCTGTCTCAGCCTCCTGTGTATATTCTGCAATAGTCTATGTGCTGGGGTGCTAGGGTCAGTCTGTCCTATCTGGTAAAATTCTCCTGTCTTATCTGGTTTCCTGTGTGAACTTAATAAGTATGATCCTTCTAATTCTTACATCTCTCTCTCCCTCTCTCTGTCTGTCTCTGTCTCTCTGTGTCTGTCTATGTCTGTATCTGTCTCTCTCTCTGTATCTCTCTCTGTCTCTGTGTGTCTCTCTCTCTTTCCCTCTCCCTCGCCCTCTCCCTGTCCCTCTCTCTCTCCCTCTCACTCTCACTCTCACTCTCCCTCTCTCTGAGGACCTGTCCTAGAACCGTGCCTCAGGTCTACCTGGCCTGATGACTCCTGGCGGTCCCAGTCCACCTAGTTGTGCTGCTGCTCCAGTTTCTGCCTTTCTGCCTGTGGCTATGAAACCCTGACCTGTTCACCAGCCGTGCTACCTTGTCCCGGACCTACTGTTTTTGACCCTCTCTCGCGCTCTCTAGCGCTCTCCCTCCCTCTTTCGCTCTCTCTCTACCGCACCTACTGTCTTGACCTCGGAATGCTCGGCTAGGAAAATCCAACTGACATTTACTGAAGATGTGCTGACCTGTTGCACCCTCTACAACCATTGTGACTGAAGAACGATCTAGCCTTAATTGCCATTTACTCTTATAATCTCCACCCGGCACAGCCCGAAGAGGACTGTTTACCCCTCAGAGCCTGGTTCCTCTTTAGGTTTCTTACTAGGTTCCTGCCTTTCTAGGGCGTTTTTCCTAGCCACCATGCTTCTACACCTGCTTTGCTTGCTGTTTGGGGTTTTAGGCTGGGTTTCTGTATAAGCATTTTGTGACATCTGCTGATGTAAAAAGGGCTTTATGAATACATTTGATTTGATTTGATCGACGATCTAAGTTAATAACTGAGGTCTGTTCCTCAGCTGTTTCAGTCACTGTGTGTAAATGCAATGCAATGTTTCTTCCAATGTCCTGCAGGGATTAACGTAGGGAGCTGTTACCGTATCAACCACTTCCCAGATGATAACGACTATGACACAGACAGCTCAGAATACCTCCTGCGTGAGTGGTCATTGTCTCTTCTCTTCTTGACTTCTCTCCTCTCCTCTTCACTTCTTTTCTCTTCTCTTCTCCTCTCATCTCCTCTCTTCTCCTGTCCTTCTCTTCTCTCCTTTCCTTTCCTCTTCTCCTCTCTTCTCTTCTCTCCTCTCCTCTCCTCTCCTCTCCTCTCCTCTCCTCTCCTCTCCTCTCCTCTCCTCTCCTCTCCTCTCCTCTCCTCTCCTCTCCTCTCCTCTCCTCTCCTCTCCTCTCCTCTCCTTCACTTCTCTTCTCTTCTCTTCTCTTCTCTTCTCTTCTCTCCTTCTCTTCTCTTCTCTCCTCTCCTCTCCTCTCCTCTCCTCTCCTCTCCTATCCTCTCCTCTCCTCTCCTCTCCTCTCCTCTCCTTCACTTCTCTTCTAATAAATGTTCAGACCTCGTGACTATGTGTGTAGTAATCCTAACTGTTGTTACTGCTCGTCATTTAAAGTTATGGGTATTTTTTCTTATATTCCCCCAAGACAATAGACTTTAAAGAGTGATTTTATTCAATATCTAAAACCCACAGTAGCACTCAGTGTGTACAGAAAATAGCTGCAGGGAGTGTGTGTGAGTGTGTGTGTCCATGTGTGTGTGTGTGTGCGCATGTGTGTGTGTGTGTGTGTGTGTGTGACCATACCTCTCTCTACTCCAGGTATTGTGCGGGCGTCCAGTGTGTTTCCTATCCTTAGCACCTGTCTGTTGATGCTGGGGGGGCTGTGTTTGGCCGTGGGACGTATCTATAGCAACAGGAACAGCATCCTGCTTAGCGCCGGCATCCTGTTCGTAGCCGCAGGTAAGCCACGCCCCCTTCAGGGCCTGACACACACACACCCTTCAGGGCCTGACACACACACACACACACACCCTCATCAGTTACCTGTGCTCGGTCTGAATTGTGAAGTCCATTCACAGCGCAGGCTGAGAAGGCCATGAGCTGTCCTCTACGTACATTAGAGCAGTGTGTTAGGGCTGGGGAGGTCAGTGGCACCGATCATTAAGACTGTTCATTACTTATCAGACCAGAGAGAAGATGTGTTCTGGGATCTCTGACTGATGACTAGTATTATCCAGAGGTCTGATTACACGTTCCTCAAGTCAGGGCTGAAGCCTGATAGGAAAACCAATGGGGCTGAGAGATTGTCTGATGTTCTGACTCTCTCTGTCTCTGTTTCGGTGTCTCCCTCATATACACTCTCTCTCTGTGTTTCGGTCTTTCTATAACTCTCTCAGGCCTGAGTAACATCATTGGCATCATTGTCTACATCTCTAGCAACGCCGGCGACCCCAGTGACAAGCGGGATGAGGACAAGAAGAACACCTACAGCTACGGCTGGTCCTTCTACTTCGGAGCTCTGTCCTTCATCGTGGCCGAGATGGTGGCCGTCCTGGCTGTCAACATCTACATCGAGAAGAACAAGGAGGTCCGCTTCCACGCTCACCGCGACTTCATCCGCTCCATGTCCTCCTCCTCACCCTACTCACGCATACCCAGTTACCGCTTCCGCAGGCGGACACCCCACTCCAGCTCGCGCTCCTCTGACGCTTCGCAGGAGCACTCCCCGGCGAGGCTGAAGGGTGGGACCTCAGCAACGGGGCCGTTGGGAGAATTGACCATGTACACGTTGACCCGTGAGGGGGGTCTGAAAGGGGGCGTGACGGAGAACGCATACAGCCCCGAGCACGGCTCAGGCGATTTCCTGCAGTTGCACAACTGCTTCCCCAATGACCTGAAGGACGGGGTCAACCGGCGGACCACGCCCGTGTGAGAAGAGCTTTAGACGGGCCGGTGGAGTGAGGAGGCCCCCCTGATGTGGATGGAGGATGGAGGTGGGCCTTTGGGGATGGAGGACCCCATGGTAGCCCGTCACACTGGAGAATCAGAGTCAGAGTCCGCAGTTCCAGGGAAAGACGGAGCCAGTGAAAAGACAAAGCCCCTCCTCAGTGAAAAACAACATGAGGACGAGGACTGAGGACATGGACAGAGATATAAGGTTAGAAAATGTTGCCCGTGACATGGTTTCTAAGGGTCACTGGACATAAAGAGTGCTTGCTTCTTTCCTGGTGTTCCTTTGTGCTTTTTGACTGCAACAGACTAGTCACCATCATTGTTTGTGTCGTACACTACAAAGAAAAAAACCATTCCCTTTAAGATGTGTCCTTGAACCGCGTAAAAGAGAAGAGAGTGGAATGTCCTCTTGTTGATGGATTTTTATTGCCAATGTGTGTTGGGAAACTGTTGAGTGAATTGTTCAATGTACAACATTTCACACTATTTTACCTGCTTTAGGTATCGAACATAGTTCAGCTAAATGTATTGTCCAACCTGAAGCCCTCTGTCACCTTTGCATGCTACTGTATAGCCTACTGGAGTAGAGCTCGGTGTCTCTGTGTTATCTGTTAGTAGCTACTGTGTGTCACTGTCAGTTTAATAGAGAAATAAAACCCAAGGATTGAGTTCTCAACAAAGACATTCTTTTGTATCTGGGAAAAAATAAAGGGACATGACTGACCAGCGAACCCATGTTAAACTTAATTGGTTGTAGTTAGGTTAGGTGAGGGTTAAGGTTAGGGGTTAGAGTTACAGTGGGGCAAAAAAGTATTTAGTCAGCCACCAATTGTGCAAGTTCTCATCTTTTTAAGTGGGAGAACTTGCACAATTGGTGGCTGACTAAATACTTTTTTGCCCCACTGTATGTTATATCATGCCCCTTTTTTTCCTGCAACCATAGTCATTTAATTCTAGACACTTCTATGATTAAATGACCATCTGTTATATAAAAAAAGCACATCCAAACGACTGCTAATTTCCGGATTAAGAATGTGTTGTTGTACATTTTCAAGTTTAGAAGGGAAATAGCACCTTTGAATGTGCATACACTGAATGTACAAAACTTTAAGAACACCTGCTCTTTCCATGACATACACTGACCAGGTGAATCCAGGTGAAAGCTATGATCCCCCATTGATGTCACCTGTTAAATCCACTACAATCAGTGTAGATGAAAAGGAGGAGAGGTTAAAGAAGGATTTAAGCCTTGAGACAATTGAGACATGGATTGTGTATGTGTGCCACTCAGAGGGTGAATGGGCAAGACAAAAGTGTCTTTGATGGTAGTAGGTGCCAGGCACACCGGTTTGTGTCAAGAACTGCAATGCTGCTGGGTTTTTCACTCTCAACAGTTTCCAGTGTGCATCAAGAATGGTCCACCAGCCAGGCAACTTGACAACTGTGGGAAGCATTGGAGTCAACGTGGGCCAGCATCCCTGTGGAACGCTTTCGACACCTTATAGAGTCCAGGCCCTGACGAATTGAGGCTGTTCAAAAGGACAAAAGGGGGTGGAACTTGATATTAGGAAGGTGTTACTAATATTTGGTACACTTAGTGTATGTTTCATTCTTTTTTAAATTGATACTGGATTGATGACATTTCATCCATAACTGCTAAGTCTAACCAGCTGTCTTAAAACTTATCTCTGATACCCTTCATCCTATAGCAATCTCAATTCATCCCCATCTCATCTCATGACATCTCTGAGTTGAAGTTCATTCCTACTGCTCAGTCCCCATAGAGTCCAGTCCAATATGGCCGACCTGATGATGTCAGTGGAACACCTATGGACATTCTGCAATCTTTATTTATTTCTATGTCAGTCCCCTTCCTTCAGTGTTCTAATCAAAAACCCTACTGAGATTTGACATTGTGGGGACACTGGTCACAGGAAAAGAGCAGTTAACAAAAGCCGACTCGCCCAGGAATTGAGAGAGCACAGGACGTCTTTCAGCTTTTCAACAGCCAGGCAGCTGGTTGGATAAGGATCGAGGATCGACAGAGAATGAATTGGCTGAAAGGCTACCTGTATGTCTGTCTGTCTGTCTGCCTGCCTACCTGTCTTTCTGCTCTCTGTCTGGGTAGATGTTTTCTAGATCTCCACCATCCAGTGCAGAACAGAGAAGTCAATCTGAAGGTTGGGAGAAATCCACATCTGTAACCTGGAGCTCCAGTCATCCATGGCATCATTGTCCTCCAAACTTCTCTTCCATTTTGGTTTCTCAGGAAATATTCCATTATAGTTTCTACAGTTCAACCCCTTGAGGTTTGGAGATTCAAGGATTCACTGCTTTATTGCCATTGTTGTGAGGAAGAGAACTGGACTATGGGCGGGGGATTTCAAAGTGGATGTTTGTCCCTGAGGGGCCACCATAAACAGGAAATGCTGATATCATTGTGGGACCATTGAGAGTAGTTCTAACTCTGTTCTTACTCATCTGTTACAGTTGGAAACAAACGTGTGGTGGTTTGAAATGTGAAAATGTATATACAAAAGTCAATCCAACACAAACCATGTATAGAGAGAGTATTGCTGAATTCACATCACATCTTTTAATAGAATAATATATCAAACAAGATGTGATGACGGAAAAATACTTTGATAGTTTGTTGCGTTTGTCATGCTTTTTACTCATGGAGGTGGATACCATTGTTCCTGTCTGGGATACCATTTAATACGCTGAAAACACATTCCTGTTTTTTTCTGTAGAGCGATGAACGTAGAGGGAGAGGAACACATCTTTTCTATGACTCTGTGTTCAACAGCTTTAATGTGCTTTCAATGTTCTTAACAGGACTACTATTGAGCCTTCCTGTAATAACAATAACACACACACACACGCACGCACACACACACACACACACACACACACACACACACACACACACACACACACAGTATACCTGTACTCTTCTCCTCTCCTAACTCTGAGGAACTACCTGCTTATTCTCATCACATCTCTGTTAGCTGATATTGCTGTTCTCTATATTTATTTCAGTCTCCATCCAACAGTCAACATAAAGTTGTTAATATGAATGATAATAAATAAAATTGGGGTACAACATCTTGTTCATTGGCTTGTGCATGTTTTGTATGTCATTCTATTGTGTCTGATTCCCTTCAACTTCCCTATTGTTTATTCTCTTTCAGGCAAGACAAGTGTAAAACGTATCACATCTCAAATCTAATGCATAGGCATAATAGCACATACAAAGTGTCAGTATTCATGTATTCATTCTCTATGTTTTATTTATTGGTTTCAATAGAAGCTGCAATTCATGTTAAGCCTCGTTCTTTTTTTCTATCCACAGATGAACTGTACCATGTCAGGAACATAAAACACCAATCTTAACTGAGCAAGCAATGCAGGTTTTCAACAGGCTTTTACTATTGATCTGAGAGCTGTACCTTTTTAAAAGCACAAATCAGATGAAACTGTTTTATTTGTTTCAGATGACGTATCATTGTACATTGCTGGGGAATGATCAGTAATATGCAGTAAATATGAACATACAATGGAGCATTATGAAGCCTGCAGACTTATCTGATATTCTGCTGAATGGAAAAAAAGCTACCTCTGGTTTGATTGCACTCCATTTAGCAATCTACAATTCAGGTTGCTCTGAGATCTAGTGCTCTCTACCTTGTAGACAACCTCACACCACTGGTTCTTCTGGACTTCAGTGACTTTGAATACCTCATAGGGCGGAATTAAAACCTCACTCTCATTTACATAGGTAGAGTAATATGTCAGGTTACCCCCGAAGCATGTTTTGATCTCAAAGCAGGAAACGTTACCGAAAGTGTATAAGGTTTTGAGTTGATAGTTTGAGGTGAAAGAACCAAAAGGGATCTCTTTGTCAACAACACTGATTAAAAGACGAGGCAGTTCTGCGGTATGTGGTCCTACATGCTGTTTGACTTAGTTTAAGGATGTGAATGGCATCCGTCAGATAGAAGTGCAGGGAATGGTACTGGAATGTTTTTCCATACAGTGATTTGCCATTTCTAACCACATTGTTGAAGTCAAATTAGAAGGATTGTGATTTAGATTTGGTTTTGGGTTTGTTATTTGTGAATAAATGCATAGCATCGGAATGCTCTCTGTTCAGACCACGTTTAGGTGACTTTGCTTTTTGTTCGGCTATCTTCCAGGCTTCATCGAACTTTGAGACACTTGGCCGCTTCAGTGTACATTTCCGTTGTGCAACTTTCTTATTTGTCATCAACAGAATCTGGGGCCATGTCCAGTGCAAATGGCTTGGGCTGTAAGAACAACATGTCATAGTGTCAAATAAAGACATGCCTGGTCTCCACATCCAAACAGATATTTTTGTTCTATGGAAACAGTTCAGCACTTGAAATCACATTTACATAGTTGTGGGGAGGATGGATTGTATGAAGGAGAGATGGCTTGGCTACCCCAGGATGGATTGTATGACGGAGAGATGGCTTGGCTACCCCAGGATGGATTGTATGACGGAGAGATGGCTTGGCTACCCCAGAATGGATTGTATGATGGAGAGATGGCTTGGCTGCCCCAGGATGGATTGTATGATGGAGAGATGGCTTGGCTACCCCAGGGTGGATTGTATGATGGAGAGATGGCTTGGCTGCCCCAGGATGGATTGTATGATGGAGAGATGGCTTGGCTGCCCCAGGATGGATTGTATGATGGAGAGATGGCTTGGCTGCCCCAGGATGGATTGTATGATGGAGCGATGGCTTGGCTACCCCAGGATGGATTGTATGATGGAGAGATGGCTTGGCTACCCCAGGATGGATTGTATCATGGAGAGATGGCTTGGCTACCCCAGGATGGATTGTATGATGGAGAGATGGCTTGGCTACCCCAGGATGGATTGTATGATGGAGAGATGGCTTGGCTGCCCCAGGATGGATTGTATGATGGAGAGATGGCTTGGCTACCCCAGGATGGATTGTATGATGGAGAGATGGCTTGGCTACCCCAGGATGGATTGTATGATGGAGAGATGGCTTGGCTACCCCAGGATGAAGGTGCTTGTAATAGAGTTTGGTGTAAACTGATGGGCAATAAGGGCAATAAATGACAGTTAAATGTGTATAACAAATGAACAGTGAATAAATATGTCACCAGTGTGTAGTAAAGACAGACGATCAACGAGGGGATCAACACCAGCAAAGTGAAAAGGAGACACCAACCAGCCATCCTTTCTTATTCTCACACTCACAGTCACACCTCATATCTAAAAACGAGAGAGAAATCAGTCAAATATGATACAAGAGATTTCAACAAGAACCCAGTAATAACTGTTCCTGTTCCAATGACATTAATACAGAAGCACAATGACATTAATACAGAAGCATAATGACATCAATACAGAAGCACAATGACATTAATACAGAAGCACAATGACATTAATACAGAAGCACAATGACATTAATACAGAAGCACAATGACAGTAATACAGAAGAACAATGACATTATTACAGAAGCACAATGACATTAATACAGAAGCACAATGACATTATTACAGAAGCACAATGACATTAATACAGAACCACAATGACATTAATACAGAAGCACAATGACATTAATACAGAAGCACAATGACATTATTTAGCTCTGTCCTAATGTTCTAAATGTGACTTTCTATTTCTCCATTCGTCTTACGGTGGCAAAAGTTCACCTCACACATTTAAAGATTAGAATTAACTTAGTCAAGAAAGGTCTTATTTCAACAAGGATCTAGGTCTTACTAAGCCTGGTCCAAAGACAGGCATACAAACGCACAGCCTGTCAAATAGTGAATCACTGACCTGTACTGAAGGTCGACACGAGATGTTTGAATCTCTGCAGTGAAACTCTTTGTATTCTATATTCCAGTAAATGGTCAATCATTTGTATGTTTTAATTACCTTGACAAGGACGTTATGGACATGAAAAGGTAAGATATGATAATATAAGATAATAAATCTTTCTTCCACACGCTGACCTAACCCTCGTCACTTGTCCTGGCTCGGTGCGGTATAACGACTCCTCAAAAGTGACTTTCTCTCTCAGTTTGGTAAATGTTTAACTTTATGATTGTTGTTTCAGTATGTAACTTCCAGATGTTTTTCCTCCAGATTTACATGTAACATTCTTTCATAAAGAGCACATGTTCAACTTAATAAAAAAACGTTTCCCATCTCAAGAGGTTAAATAAAACAAGTATTTCTAGCCGGTCGTTCAGTGGGGAACAGGGATGTCATGTTATGCTCGACCTGCTCAGTTTCCCATCTCAAAACAGCAGATAATGGCCAAGTAAAAAGCAATGGCAGTTTTAACAAGACTTTATTCATATAAAAAACTGATTTACTGAATGTTCCATTTGGTCTTTATTGAAGGACATTAATTTAATACAGCAGGCTTTAAAAATGTAATATTTGTGCACAACTTCTAATTTATAAAAAACATATTTGGCAATGACATGCAGTACAAGTAGTGGAATGTTAGATAAACAGACTGGTACCCGGGCTACACTGATAGTGAAGCATATTTCAAACTAGATACAGCTTTGCTTAGAGGCTGAAGGTAGTATTTGTTTACATGTAACGTGTAGTTGCTTTAGATGAGGTGGAATATATCCTTCTGAGAACAGAAGCAGTGGATAAAAAGGACCGTTGTAATGCTTTCTTTTTCTGTTTTTACTTATTGCTTTCAATACAAGCAGCAATGCACATGCTAACAAATATCCATCAGTCACATTGCTTTCAATACAAGCAGCAGTGCACATGCTAACAAATATCCATCAGTCACATTGCTTTCAATACAAGCAGCAATGCACATGCTAACAAATATCCATCAGTCACATTGCTTTCATTACAAGCAGCAATGCACATGCTAACAAATATCCATCAGTCACATTGCTTTCAATACAAGCAGCCATGCACATGCTAACAAATATCCATCAGTCACATTGCTTTCAATACAAGCAGCAATGCACATGCTAACAAATATCCATCAGTCACATTGCTTTCAATACAAGCAGCAATGCACATGCTAACAAATATCCATCAGTCACATTGCTTTCAATACAAGCAGCAATGCACATGCTAACAAATATCCATCAGTCACATTGCTTTCAATACAAGCAGCAATGCACATGCTAACAAATATCCATCAGTCACATTGCTTTCAATACAAGCAGCAATGCACATGCTAACAAATATTCATCAGTCACATTGCTTTCAATACAAGCAGCAATGCACATGCTAACAAATATCCATCAGTCACATTGCTTTCAATACAAGCAGCAATGCACATGCTAACAAATATCCATCAGTCACATTGCTTTCAATACAAGCAGCAATGCACATGCTAACAAATATCCATCAGTCACATTGCTTTCAATACAAGCAGCAATGCACATGCTAACAAAATATCCATCAGTCACATTGCTTTCAATACAAGCAGCAATGCACATGCTAACAAATATCCATCAGTCACATTGCTTTCAATACAAGCAGCAATGCACATGCTAACAAATATCCATCAGTCACATTGCTTTCAAGACAAGCAGCAGTGCACATGCTAACAAATATCCATCAGTCACATTGCTTTCAATACAAGCAGCAGTGCACATGCTAACAAATATCCATCAGTCACATTGCTTTCAATACAAGCAGCAATGCACATGCTAACAAATATCCATCAGTCACATTGCTTTCATTACAAGCAGCAATGCACATGCTAACAAATATCCATCAGTCACATTGCTTTCAATACAAGCAGCCATGCACATGCTAACAAATATCCATCAGTCACATTGCTTTCAATACAAGCAGCAATGCACATGCTAACAAATATCCATCAGTCACATTGCTTTCAATACAAGCAGCAATGCACATGCTAACAAATATCCATCAGTCACATTGCTTTCAATACAAGCAGCAGTGCACATGCTAACAAAATATCCATCAGTCACATTGCTTTCAATACAAGCAGCAGTGCACATGCTAACAAATATCCATCAGTCACATTGCTTTCAATACAAGCAGCAGTGCACATGCTAACAAATATCCATCAGTCACATTGCTTTCAATACAAGCAGCAGTGCACATGCTAACAAATATCCATCAGTCACATTGCTTTCAATACAAGCAGCAGTGCACATGCTAACAAAATATCCATCAGTCACATTGCTTTCAATACAAGCAGCCATGCACATGCTAACAAATATCCATCAGTCACATTGCTTTCAATACAAGCAGCAGTGCACATGCTAACAAAATATCCATCAGTCACATTGCTTTCAATACAAGCAGCCATGCACATGCTAACAAATATCCATCAGTCACATTGCTTTCAATACAAGCAGCAGTGCACATGCTAACAATATGTCCATCGATCACACTGTCAGGGGAAATATAATCAATCCAAGAAAATAATGCAGGTATAATGTTTTTAACAGGATAGATGTAATGGAGCTGATAGATTCCACAAGAAAGACATGTCTGCTCTTCACAATATATGTCTTCCAGAAGGATCCGTAACTGAACACGACACGGAACTGTGCTCCTTAAAGAATCTGAAGTGCCCCTTTAACTCTACTTCATGTGATTGTTGGGTTCTAACTTGAATTATAAACTGGGTGGTTCAAGCCCTAAACGCTGATTGGCTGACAGCTTTGGTATTTCAGACCATATACCAGGGCATGACAAAACATGTATTTTAATGCTCTAATTACCTTGGTAACCAGTTTATAATAACAATAAAGCTCCTCGGGTGGTTGTGGTATATTGGCCACATACCACACCCCCTTGTGCCTTATTGTGTCTGCTTCTTCCTGTCACCACATTAGAACTGATTGATTATGTTACATGAACAAGAAATAAACATGTTAGAGGTCAATGAAGGGTGAAACAGAACTTTGTGAATGGAAAGTTACTGTGAGAGAAAAGGGGAACAGAGTATATGACCCAGGTCTGTTGAGGAAGGTGAACAGGTCACTGATAAACATTATGGAGAAGTGACTAGAGAAAGAACAACTGCTACCAGACTGCTCGACCCGAAGACAACAGTACAACAGTTAGGCAATGTTGGGCAACAGATAAGGATTTCCAAGAAGTTGAGTACCCCTACTCTTGTCCTGACATATAAATGGTTGTTTGATCATGTGCAGAGTGTGCTTGCAGCTGAGGCACCCAGTGGGTTGAAGACACTTTTTATAGTCTTTTTACTTGGTTTGTTCAGAACCAAACTCTGTCATTTTAGAGTGAAATATGACTCACTTTGGCCTCTGCTCTGAGACATTGTTTGCAGAGGTACATGGATATACCTGTTTTTAAGGAATGACACTGCTCTTAGATCAAAATGTTAAAACACAGTCACCCCACAGACAGAAACTAACAGAGAGTGGCTCCATTTCCACCAATCAACTGATTGGTTTCAGATCAGTCACCCACTGGGCACAGACGTCAGTTCAAAGTCTAATTTTGATTTACATTTCAACTAATGTGAATTCAATGTGAAATCAGCAAAATATTTCACGATGTCATTGGATTTAGGTTAAAAGTTTGGTGAAAAGAATATGAAAATCCTTTTTGCAAATTCAATCAGTTTTTCCACATCGGTTCAATGTCATCACATAGATTTTGTTTTTAAATGATGTGGAAACAACGTTGATTCAACCAGTTTTTGCTCGGTGGGCAGTGTCATACGAAGGAAAGTGATGTGGTGGTTGGACTCACTCAATCAACATACCAACCACATTGGACCAATCAATCAATTGAACCATTTCCCCTCCTGTCCTTCCCTACATTGTTCTATAAAAGTGGTAGAATGAGAGGAGAGGATGAAGAATGAGAGGAGAGGTTGAAGAATGAGAGGAGAGGTTGAAGAATGAGAGGAGAGGTTGAAGAATGAGAGGAGAGGTTGAAGAATGAGAGGAGAGGTTGAAGAATGAGAGAAGTCACAGGCTGCAGATGGAGACAGAGGCAGTGGGTTTAGGTGACCTCAGTTGTGACGACAGTCCTGCCTCTGAAACTAGCCAATCACCAGTGGCCGAAAAAGCAGCGTGTCGAAGGACCATCTTCTGTTGGGAGGCCATTCACACCACATGATGATGCAATCCCATCACTTTGTAATTGACCTTTCACAATAGAAGGAGACGTTCAGAGGCGTGATGTGGTCTTTGAAATGCCTATTCATACATAAAGTGAAGGATCTGTGCATCAAATCTATAGCCAATCAATCAACTGAAAATACTTTATTTGGAGAAAAATGCTTACAGTTCCATTACTCCAGTGGAGAACTCCTGTTATCTAAGATTCTAATCAACCTTTAACTGTTCTAAAAGGGTAAACACAGGTAGACGTAGAAACTGTATGAACACCGTAGTGGATTGACACTCACTGCAATAGACGTAGAAACTGTATGAACACCGTAGTGGATTGACACTCACTGCAATAGACGTAGAAACTGTATGAACACCATAGTGGATTGACATTCACTGCAAAAGATGTAGAAACTGTATGAACACCATAGTGGATTGACACTCACTGCAAAATATGTAGAAACTGTATGAACACCATAGTGGATTGACACTCACTGCAATAGACGTAGAAACTGTATGAACACCATAGTGGATTGACACTCACTTCCTCACTGTCTAGTTCACATATACTGATGTTGTAGAATGTAATTTATAATAAAGAGGCATCAGCGCAATTGATCTAGCAGGGGAAATTATCCTTGGATATGAATATCTGATACCAGACTTCCAAGGCGATGCGAGCCCTTGAACATTTACATTTAATTGAGTTTTTGTATGATATTGCACTCATTAACTGCCAGCCCTCATGATTGCATAATTGCACCTCATAATGTTCCTGTTTTGAATTATATTCTGATACGTGCTCGAAGCTAGCGCAACGTTAGCATAACAACAGGCACATTAGTGTAAACTAGCACTATAAACGCTTGTTGATTCATTGTGTGATAGTTGAGTATTAACATGACCCACCTAGAAATGGCCTGGGGCCGGGCTAATCTAATTTATCTTGAGTAATGTTGTCTGTCATTAGCAAAGGAATACAATCGCTCCCTCAGAAGGCCCTAAAATTATGATCTGCGCCGGGTAAAATTAGCCACCAATTAAGGCTATTTTTCTAAAGAAAAAAATGGATAACTCAGAAACGATTAAGGGAGAACATTAAGGAGATCCACTATTAAAGGAAAATGGCCTCGGAGTTCACTGAGTAACACTCCCAGGTGAGAGACAGAGACAGACGGTCTCCTGCCGGACGGTGTTGAGCCCATTCACTGTTTCTCATCCTTCACAGGTTGACAGAGGTTCTGTGGTGTGATGATGTTGATCCTCATTGCCAGGGATGCTGGGGACATGTGTTGTCGCTGTTGGCTGTTGCTTGGCGACACCGCAGGTGGACGGTGTTTGATTCTACACCGAAACAGATAGGAGGTTAGTTGGGGAGACAGGCGGCACGGAGATATACCATTATTACAAATATAGAAAGGTCTCCCAACTGACATGTCATCAGAGATAGAGAAAGAGAGTGGGAGGGAGGGAGAGAAAGGGAGAAATTGCTAATCTTTCTCTCAAGAAGGGTGGGAGGAGGTTTGGGGTTGGGTTGAGAAAGAGAGAGGTTTCACAGAGAATGAATCCAGGTGAACAAAAGTGCTAATGAACACAAAGGTCTTGATTCAACTCCATGGGCCTTAGTTTGTCTTCCAGTGTTGCTGATTACTGTCCATCTGCTGGTTCAGTAGGCTTCTGATTGTGTTTCTGAAGAGCACGTTAGTTCTATCAGAGTGCATTCTGTTTCTGTAAGTGTGAAACATTATGATTCTCTGCGGCTTTTTAAGCACATACACGCGCATTCGTGCACATAAACACACACAATTGCACACACACACACACCGCAGTGTGCCCTTTTTTTCTTTTGTCACATCGTCACCCTCCATTTATTGTGTTAAAACTGCGGGCTGTGAGAGACTTGACACTACAGAAAATGGGCCCTGCCTAAAGTTGGGCCCAGTAGTTTATAAAAAGCCCAGACATCTGTATCCTCATGTCTTACACATTGGAATACAGTATGAAAGGTGTCTATAATGACGATTCTACTATTTCACACTCTGATTCTGTTTCATCCCACACACACACCCTCTGAACCCACACACAACCTCTGAACCCACACACCCTCTGAACCCACACACACCCTCTGAACCCACACACACCCTCTGAACCCACACACAACCTCTGAACCCACACACACCCTCTGAACCCACACACACCCTCTGAACCCACACACACCCTCTGAACTCATACACACCCTCTGAACCCACACACACCCTGAACCCCCCCCCCCCCCCTCTGAACCCACACACACCCTCTGAACCCACACACACCCTCTGAGCCCACACACACCCGCTGAACCCACACACACCCCACCCCTCACTCACCCACCCCACACTCACTCTCGCAGCACCATGTTGGAGGAGAAGAAGACCAAGGTGAAGATCACGTTCTTCGACCTCCTGGTGGGCATCTCCTGCATGGTGGCTGCCATGGTGACGGACCACTTGACTGTACTGAGCCCGCGGTTCGACAAGTTCAACACCACCTGTGAGACGGCCCACTTTGGCCTCTGGAAGCTCTGCATGAAGACCATCTTCATGGTGGAGGAAGATTTCATCACACATTCTCTCTGATTCTGTTTCATTCATTAAGTCCAAGAAAATCCCTTTTTTCACTATTTAGTCTGAGGATTCATTCCATTTATATTCCAGTATAGTATAAATGATGGATGTAGTAGCATCTTCAAGCAGCTATACATATAGAATAGCAGACACTTAAAACACAACAACCAAAATAATATGAAACAGCAGAGGAACAAGTGGAGACACCTGTTGCTATACAGTTACATGCCCTTTCAAAGACTTAACCCATTCATCTGCAGAGTGGATGTACGTAATAACAAAGGATGTATATCGCTAGACAGTGGATTAAATACAATCCTTTCAGGATTCCTTCACTGTCAACTATTAAGGTGTAAAGATATATTATCTTTAGTCCTCTGTAGTCCTCTGTTAGATTTAAATATATCCTTCCTTTTCCCGAATTTGGATTGGGTGCAGCAGTCAGGTGGGGCCCCCCGTGTCTCAGGCCCCTCAGTGATTGGTGGAGAAATAGATCAGCTCGTAAAAAAGGAACTCTCCCATGAGCCCCTTAAATGGAGCCAGAGAGCAACAAGACACTTTCTGATAGGTAGAAATGACATGGGAATCTATTAAAAAGAACATGTTCTGAATATTTACATTGGATTTCAAGGGTATCTAGAACAACAATATCTACAGAATGTGTGCAATATTTACTTTGGCTTAGATATGAGTCTTTTCCACCTCTGAATCGTCAATGTCGTATAAAAGCTTAAACCAGGTCGAGCCCTCAACCCGTCTCGTTCGATCGTACCCCATCACAGCACCTAACCCCTGACCCCAAGTAGCTCAGACTGGTCGAAGTTGGTAAATATTTCACATCCTTCTTCACAGCAGTGCTGTATAGACCCGGGCTAAGCACTGTAAACATGTTCCTGAGAGGGAGAGTAGGAATCTAGGGCACTATTATCTGGCCCCTTTTCTTTGAGCAGAAGCAGAGATCTGTGGATGGAGAGAGCTGGAGAGAGAAAGAGAGAGAGAGAGAGAGGAGATATTTCGTGCTTTATTCAGGCTGCTGGAGAAGACTAATTCTTAATACTCCTTTCTAGGAGCTAGACAATCTCACAGGGACCTTTACTATAATACACAACCACACACACACACTTCATACACTCCCTCAGCACCATGTTGGAGGAGAAGAAGACCAAGGTGAAGATCACGTTCTTTATCATCCTGGTGGGCATCTCCTGCATGCTGGCTGCCATGGTGACGGACCACTGGACTGTACTGAGCCCGCCGTTCAACAAGTTCAACGCCACCTGTGAGACGGCCCACTTTGGCCTCTGGAAGCTCTGCATGAAGACCATCTTCATGGTGGAGGAGGACCCTGAGGGCCAGGGCTGTGGCCCCATCAGTCTGCCCGGAGGTAAGGGCTGCTTCTACCCTCCGTCTCTGTTAGGGTCAGGGAGTCTACCCAGAGCTAGGGGTCCTTTACTGTATATCCTCCAGGTGATACGCAGGTTGACGTTTATTGGGATGAATCTTGTCCTGGAGGCAGAACTGAGTGATCTTCACTTGTTTGGCCAGCAAGTCAAAATTGGCTATATATTGTAAAAATGTATGAAAACTATAATGAGCTTTTTTTCCCTTAATTTAAGGTTAGGGTTAGGCATAAGGTTAGCAGTGAGGTTTAGGTTAGGGTTCAGGTTAGGGTTAGGTTTCAAATTGAATTTATGACTTTGTGGGTGTGCCAGCTGGTGACCACCCTGCAGAGCTGCCTCCAGTACATGAGTCATCCCAATAAATGCCAACCTGCAGGTGGTGCAGTGTGATTGTTTCTAACCCTCTGTGTCAGTTCGTGTAAGGCTGTGTCCCAAATGAAACCCTATTCCCTACACAGTGTACTACTTCTGACCAGACACCACATAGGTAATAGGGTGCCATTTGGGACACAGACAGAGATGAATAACTAGCAGAGCAGTAAATGTCTCTTTGCTCTCCTGTCTCTGTGTTAATGTCTGCTTGCCAGGAAGGTGTTTGTTTCTAACCCTGTTTCTTCTGAGGCTAAAAGAACACGGTTAACCCCTTTCTCTGTCTAGTAGTGTCTCCCCAGAGGCAAGGGGCGATTGACCATATCGGTCTCTATTAGTGAGCTACAGTAAGGGTGAGGGGTTACACGGGCTGCAGAAATTCATCTACTGGCTTTCATTCATTATATCATGTTGTTGCAGGTGGGGGTCGTTACCAATATGCGGCCTTCCAATTAGAATTTGGCTCATCAGGGATTAAGGGACTCTCGCCCTGCTTTTCTGTCTGAGCGTACAGTAGACCTGCCACTCACCACTTCCATCTCTGCAGATGTCAGAGGATAGAGAGCTGAGAGTGAGTGGTGTGAGTGTACTGCCCTCTCATATATACACACACACACACACACACACACACACACAGCCCCCCAGAGTTACTATGTGTGCAAGTGTGTGTGTGTGAGACAGAGAGAGAGAGAGGCAGGTTTAACTATGTGTGTATCACTTGCCCTGGCAATGTAAACATATGTTTCCCATGCCAATAAAGCCCTTAATTGAAATTGAATTGAATAGAGAGAGAGAGAGAGACAGAGACAGAGCGAGAGGGTTTTCTTTGCCATGAAAAAGGAACATAAAATTTGACATACTAATTAGGTTCAGGCTAAAAATACTTGAATCAGTTATAGAATCCATTGCACTTTATAGTTGTGAGGTCTGGGGTCTGCTCACCAACCAAGAATTCACAAAATGGGACAAACACCAAATTGAGACTCTGCATGCAGAATTCTGCAAAAATATCCTCTGTGTACAACATAAAATACCAAATAGTGTATGCAGAGCGGAATTAGGCCGATACCTGCTAATTATCAAAATCCAGAAAATAACTGTTCAATTCTACACCCACCTAAAAGGAAGCGATTCCCAAACCTTCCATAACAAAGCCATCACCTACAGAGAAATTAACCTGGAGAAGAGACCCCTAAGCAAGCTGGTTCTGAGGCTCAGTTCAAAAACACAAACAGACCACACAGAGCCCCAGGACAGCAACACAATTAGACCCAACCAAATCATGAGAAAACAAAAAGATAATTATTTGACACATTGGAAAGTATTAACAAAAAAACTGCCGAAGGCAGACCTGGCTCTCAAGAGAAGACAGGCTATGTGCACACTGCCCACAAAATGAGGTGGAAACTGAGCTGCACTTCCTATCTTCCTGCCAAATGTATGACTTTTTTAGAGATACATATTTCCCTCAGATCACACAGACCAATAAAGAATTAGAAAACAAATCCAATTTTGAACAACTTCTATATCTATTGGGTGAAACTGTCTCTCCCTTCCTTCAGGCTCAATTGACTCGCTAGTCCAACTGAGGTGTGTGAATTGACTCGCTAGTCCAACCGAGGTGTGTGAATTGACTCACTAGTCCAACCGGGGTGTGTGAATCTCGCTAGTCCTATCAAGGTGTGTGAATTGACTCGCTAGTTCTATCGAGGTGTGTGAATTGACTCGCTAGTCCAACCGAGGTGTGTGAATTGACTCGCTAGTCCAACCCGAGGTGTGTGAATTGACTCGCTAGTCCAACCGCAGTGTGTGAATTGACTCGCTAGTCCAACCGAGGTGTGTGAATTGACTCGCTAGTCCTATCGGGGTGTGTGAATTGACTTTCTAGTCCAACCGGGGTGTGTGAATCTCGCTAGTCCTATAAAGGTGTGTGAATTGACTCACTAGTCCAACCGAGGTGTGTGAATTGACTCGCTAGTCCTATCGAGGTGTGTGAATTGACTCGCTAGTCCAACCGAGGTGTGTGAATTGACTCGCTAGTCCTATCGAGGTGTGTGAATTGACTCGCTAGTCACACCGAGGTGTGTGAATTGACTCGCTAGTCCAACCGCGGTGTGTGAATTGACTCGCTAGTCCAACCGAGGTGTGTGAATTGACTCGCTAGTCCAACTGAGGTGTGTGAATTGACTCGCTAGTCCAACTGAGGTGTGTGAATTGACTCGCTAGTCCAACCGAGGTGTGTGAATTGACTCACTAGTCCAACCGGGGTGTGTGAATTGACTCGCTAGTCCAACCGGGGTGTGTGAATTGACTCACTAGTCCAACCGAGGTGTGTGAATTGACTCACTAGTCCAACCGAGGTGTGTGAATTGACTCGCTAGTCCTATCGAGGTGTGTGAATTGACTCGCTAGTCCAACCGGGGTGTGTGAATCTCGCTAGTCCTATCAAGGTGTGTGAATTGACTCACTAGTCCAACCGAGGTGTGTGAATTGACTCGCTAGTCCAACCGAGGTGTGTGAATTGACTCGCTAGTCCAACCGAGGTGTGTGAATTGACTCGCTAGTCCTATCGAGGTGTGTGAATTGACTCGCTAGTCCAACCGAGGTGTGTGAATTGACTCGCTAGTCCAACTGAGGTGTGTGAATTGACTCGCTAGTCCAACCGAGGTGTGTGAATTGACTCACTAGTCCAACCGGGGTGTGTGAATCTCGCTAGTCCTATCAAGGTGTGTGAATTGACACACTAGTCCAACCGAGGTGTGTGAATTGACTCGCTAGTCCTATCGAGGTGTGTGAATTGTCTCGCTAGTCCAACCGAGGTGTGTGAATTGACTCGCTAGTCCAACCGCGGTGTGTGAATTGACTCGCTAGTCCAACCGAGGTGTGTGAATTGACTCGCTAGTCCTATCGGGGTGTGTGAATTGATTCACTAGTCCAACCGGGGTGTGTGAATCTCGCTAGTCCTATAAAGGTGTGTGAATTGACTCACTAGTCCAACCAAGGTGTGTGAATTGACTCGCTAGTCCTATCGAGGTGTGTGAATTGACTCGCTAGTCCAACCGGGGTGTGTGAATCTCGCTAGTCCTATCAAGGTGTGTGAATTGACTCACTAGTCCAACCAAGGTGTGTGAATTGACTCGCTAGTCCTATCGAGGTGTGTGAATTGACTCGCTAGTCCAACCGAGGTGTGTGAATTGACTCGCTAGTCCTATCGAGGTGTGTGAATTGACTCGCTAGTCACACCGAGGTGTGTGAATTGACTCGCTAGTCCAACCGCGGTGTGTGAATTGACTCGCTAGTCCAACCGAGGTGTGTGAATTGACTCGCTAGTCCTATCGGGGTGTGTGAATTGACTCACTAGTCCAACCGGGGTGTGTGAATCTCGCTAGTCCTATCAAGGTGTGTGAATTGACTCACTAATCCAACCGAGGTGTGTGAATTGACTCGCTAGTCCTATCGAGGTGTGTGAATTGACTCACTAGTCCAACCGAGGTGTGTGAATTGACTCGCTAGTCCTATCGAGGTGTGAGAATTGACTCGCTAGTCACACCAAGGTGTGTGAATTGACTCGCTAGTCCAGCCGCGGTGTGTGAATTGACTCGCTAGTCCAACCGAGGTGTGTGAATTGACTCACTAGTCCTATCGGGGTGTGTGAATTGACTCACTAGTCCAACCGGGGTGTGTGAATCTCGATAGTCCTATCAAGGTGTGTGAATTGACTCACTAGTCCAACCGAGGTGTGTGAATTGACTCGCTAGTCCTATCGAGGTGTGTGAATTGACTCGCTAGTCACACCGAGGTGTGTGAATTGACTCGCTAGTCCAACTGCGGTGTGTGAATTGACTCGCTAGTCCAACCGAGGTGTGTGAATTGACTCGCTAGTCCTATCGGGGTGTGTGAATTGACTCACTAGTCCAACCGGGGTGTGTGAATCTCGCTAGTCCTATAAAGGTGTGTGAATTGACTCACTAGTCCAACCGAGGTGTGTGAATTGACTCGCTAGTCCTATCGAGGTGTGTGAATTGACTCGCTAGTCCTATCGGGGTGTGTGAATTGACTCACTAGTCCAACCGGGGTGTGTGAATCTCGCTAGTCCTATAAAGGTGTGTGAATTGACTCACTAGTCTTATCGGGGTGTGTGAATTGACTCACTAGTCCAACCGGGGTGTGTGAATCTTGCTAGTCCTACTGATGTGTGTAAATTGACACGCTAGTCCAACATAGGTGTGTGAATTGACTCGCTAAACTGGATGTGCGAGATGTACTACATTCAGTCGTTCACACTTGGAAGAAAGTCAGTGGGAACTGTCTAAATACAGGTGTGGAAGCCATGAGGATGTGGAAGACAGGCAGTGGGAACTGTCTAAATACAGGTGTGGAGTGGGAACTGTCTAAATACAGCTGTGGAGTGGGAACTGTCTAAATGCAGGTGTGGAATACATGGGGATCTAGAAGACAGGCAGTGGGAACTGTCTAAATACATCCGTGGAAGACATGGGGATGTGCTACTATGTAAATAATTCAAGGTTACAGATATGGATGTGATAATACGTTTATTTTTAAGTGCAAGTATAAAGATCACATTGGCTTTGAATAATTACAACATTGTCAGTGTTGGAAGTGACTATTCCACTATGTCCAGGCCAGTTTTCACTCAATACTGCCTGTGAATGGGTGTTTGATTAGATGGCCACATGGTCTTGTTCAAGGAGGAAATTCACTGGGACAATTGCTGTCATTCAATGCATTGCTGCATACCATTCAACCACAATCTGTGGTATTGTGGATCCAGTTGTGTTTGGTGGTTATAGACTTCACTACAGACAGATGTAGGATCAGATTCTGACCTATTTTGTCACAGCAAAAATAATCCTGCAGCAACAGGAATTGAACATTTAGTCCATAATGTTTTGATCAGTGGTTAAGCTATTAGATAAGATTAATTTAATAGTCACATGTACAGGGTTACAGATGTATTACAGGGGACAGTGACATTCAGGTAGCTGACTAGTGGTGGCTATTCAGCAGCCTGATGGTCTGGGGTTAGAAGCTATTGGCCAGTGTGTTGCGTGTGATACAGCCCGGCAGTAGGCTCTCGATGGTGCTCCTGTAGAAGACAGCAAGCGCCCTTGGAGACAGGCCACATTTCTCCTGTTAGATTCTGTTAGATTAGGGGCTGTTAGTGACCCAGAGGAAAGTAAGGAATAATGGGATTTATCCAGGTTTCCTGCCACACAGTCACCTGATGTTATGTGTTAGCTGCTCATTAAGACACACTGTTGGGGCAGGGGGTTGGACAGGGGTTGGGTGTGAGGCAGAATACATCAACACAGCGCAGCGCCAGCAAAGAATATTACATTGTGTGAAAAACACCACAGGATCATACACGCCTAAATGTCTACCCGTGGTGGGAGTCAGGGTGTCTCACCTTAATAACATGCTTTGCATTCCAAACCGATTGGAGCTGATCACCGTGTGTCATGCGCTCCCGGTCATTTCCGTTCACTCCTGTTCGCTGTACACTTTTGTCATTTACCGCCGTAATTACAAGGCATTTGTCTTCCGCAACAAGATGCCTTGATGACATTTGAAAACGGCCTTCCCTATAAATGACGCATGACTTCTTGACTGGTTTTAAATCAAACAAACACTTTAATGAACACCACCATCACGTCAGCCAGGAAATAACACTAGGGGCATATTGTTGGAGTGATGGATGGTTTCATGTGTGTGTCTTTGTCTGTGTGTCTCTCTCTCTCTCGCTCTCTGTGTGTGTGTGTGTGTGTGTTTCTCTGTGTGGTGTGTGTGTGTGTGTGCGTGTTGGGAGGAATGTAAGTGGCTCACAGACAGATAGACAGTATATAGTAGGCAGTTGAATTACCTGTTCATTTGGAAGGAAGGGACCAGATGGTTATTGGCTTAACTCTCAGGAGGGTAGTATTTTTGGAGTCCCTGAGCAAGGCAATTAGTTCAGGATGAGACACAGCTGGATAAATGGAGATGGGTGCAAATTGTAGTTTCTCAACCCCGGTGTTCTGGAACTGTAGTGTTTCTCAACCTCTGTGTTCTATAACTGTAGTGTTTCTCAACCTCTGTGTTCTATAACTGTAGTGTTTCTCAACCTCTGTGTTCTGGAACTGTAGTGTTTCTCAACACCAGTGTTCTGGAACTGTAGTGTTTCTCAACGTCTGTGTTCTATAACTGCAGTGTTTCTCAACCTCTGTGTTCTATAACTGTAGTGTTTCTCAACCTCTGGGTTCTATAACTGTAGTGTTTCTCAACCTCTGTGTTCTATAACTGTAGTGTTTCTCAACCTCTGTGTTCTGGAACTGTAGTGTTTCTCAACCTCTGTGTTCTGGAACTGTAGTGTTTCTCAACCTCGGGGTTCTATAACTGTAGTGTTTCTCAACCTCTGTGTTCTGGAACTGTAGTGTTTCTCAACCTCGGGGTTCTATAACTGTAGTGTTTCTCAACCTCTGTGTTCTATAACTGTAGTGTTTCTCAACCTCGGGGTTCTATAACTGTAGTGTTTCTCAACCTCTGTGTTCTATAACTGTAGTGTTTCTCAACCTCTGTGTTCTATAACTGTAGTGTTTCTCAACCTCGGGGTTCTATAACTGCAGTGTTTCTCAACCTCGGGGTTCTATAACTGTAGTGTTTCTCAACCTCTGTGTTCTATAACTGTAGTGTTTCTCAACCTCTGTGTTCTATAACTGTAGTGTTTCTCAACCTCTGTGTTCTATAACTGTAGTGTTTCTCAACCTCTGTGTTCTATAACTGTAGTGTTTCTCAACCTCTGTGTTCTATAACTGTAGTGTTTCTCAACCTCTGTGTTCTATAACTGTAGTGTTTCTCAACCTCGGGGTTCTATAACTGTAGTGTTTCTCAACCTCTGTGTTCTATAACTGTAGTGTTTCTCAACCTCTGTGTTCTATAACTGTAGTGTTTCTCAACCTCGGGGTTCTATAACTGTAGTGTTTCTCAACCTCTGTGTTCTATAACTGTAGTGTTTCTCAACCTCGGGGTTCTATAACTGTAGTGTTTCTCAACCTCTGTGTTCTATAACTGTAGTGTTTCTCAACCTCGGGGTTCTATAACTGCAGTGTTTCTCAACCTCTGTGTTCTATAACTGTAGTGTTTCTCAACCTCTGTGTTCTATAACTGTAGTGTTTCTCAACCTCTGTGTTCTATAACTGTAGTGTTTCTCAACCTCTGTGTTCTATAACTGTAGTGTTTCTCAACCTCTGTGTTCTATAACTGTAGTGTTTCTCAACCTCTGTGTTCTATAACTGTAGTGTTTCTCAACCCTGGTGTTCTATAACTGTAGTGTTTCTCAACCTCTGTGTTCTATAACTGTAGTGTTTCTCAACCTCTGTGTTCTATAACTGTAGTGTTTCTCAACCTCTGTGTTCTATAACTGTAGTGTTTCTCAACCTCTTTGTTCTGGATTTGTAATGTTTCTCAACCTCAGTGTTCTGGATTTGTCATGTTTCTCAACCCTGGTGTTCTATAACTGTAGTGTTTCTCAACCTCTTTGTTCTGGATTTGTAATGTTTCTCAACCTCAGTGTTCTGGATTTGTCATGTTTCTCAACCCTGGTGTTCTATAACTGTAGTGTTTCTCAACCTCTTTGTTCTGGATTTGTAATGTTTCTCAACCTCAGTGTTCTGGATTTGTCATGTTTCTCAACCCTGGTGTTCTATAACTGTAGTGTTTCTCAACCTCTTTGTTCTGGATTTGTAATGTTTCTCAACCTCAGTGTTCTGGATTTGTCATGTTTCTCAACCCTGGTGTTCTATAACTGTAGTGTTTCTCAACCTCTTTGTTCTGGATTTGTAATGTTTCTCAACCTCAGTGTTCTGGATTTGTCATGTTTCTCAACCCTGGTGTTCTATAACTGTAGTGTTTCTCAACCTCTTTGTTCTGGATTTGTAATGTTTCTCAACCTCAGTGTTCTGGATTTGTCATGTTTCTCAACCCTGGTGTTCTATAACTGTAGTGTTTCTCAACCTCTTTGTTCTGGATTTGTAATGTTTCTCAACCTCAGTGTTCTGGATTTGTCATGTTTCTCAACCCTGGTGTTCTATAACTGTAGTGTTTCTCAACCTCTTTGTTCTGGATTTGTAATGTTTCTCAACCTCAGTGTTCTGGATTTGTCATGTTTCTCAACCCTGGTGTTCTATAACTGTAGTGTTTCTCAACCTCTTTGTTCTGGATTTGTAATGTTTCTCAACCTCAGTGTTCTGGATTTGTCATGTTTCTCAACCCTGGTGTTCTATAACTGTAGTGTTTCTCAACCTCTTTGTTCCTCCCTCCATCCCCGTACCTTTCTCCCCACCAGTTCCCTCCCTCCCTCCCCGTACCTTTCTCCCTACCAGTTCCCTCCCTCCCTCCCCGTACCTTTCTTCCTACCAGTTCGCTCCCTCCCTGTACCTACCTGTTTCCTCCCTCCCTCCCTCCCTCCATCCCTCCCTCCCTCCATCCCTCCCTCCCCGTACCTTTCTCCCTACCAGTTCCCTCCCTCCATCCCTACCTCCCTCCCCGTCCCTCCCTGCACCTTTCTCCCTACCAGTTCCCTCCCTCCCTCCCTTCCCGTACCTTTCTCCCTACCAGTTCCCTCCCTCCCTCCCTGTACCTTTCTCCCTACCAGTTCCCTCCCTCCCTCCCTCCATCCCTTCCTCCCTCCCCGTACCTTACTCCCTACCAGTTCCCTCCCTCCCGTACCTGTCTCCCTACCAGTTCCCTCCCTCCCTCCCTCCCCGTACCTTTCTCCCTACCAGTTCCCTCCCCCCCTCCCTCCCCATACCTTTCTCCCTACCAGTTCACTCCCTCCCTCATCCTCAGCCTTCCAAAAGGTAAGCCTTCCCCCAGACAGTCAGGCAAGACAGACCCTCCCTGCCTCCAGTTCCTCGTCCCCCTCCCCCTCCACCCCACGTGCCATGAGACAGTGGGCCCCAATTTCACACCAGTTTCTCAGCCTGCTCAGTCGAGGGTGAGTGAGGGCTAAAGTGGTGAGTTTCTTTAAATGCCCAGATGTAGCTTTGAGCAAACACGTTAGCACTTAAACACGTAATCCGTTTTTCCGCTTTGTGTTTGCTTGTCCTGGTTCTTGGCACGGAGCCTAGACTAGCTGACAGCAGGGGGTTGTGTGTGTGCATGTGTGTGTGTGAGCAACATACTGTAGCATTCAGTAAACAACCTGGCAGGTGTGTGGATTCAGTGGTGGTGATTTTGGTGGTGGTGGTAATGGTGACGGTGTGGGTGATGGTGGTGGTGGTGATAGTGACGGTGGTGGTGAAGGTGGTGATAAAGTAAGATAGTAACAGGACAACTGTATTAATGGGACTTGTTTTTATTTTGAACTAAACCATAGATTGTAACTTTGTTCTCTGAGGAGGGTCATGCCATTAAAATTACACACACACACGCACGCACGTGCACAGACACACACACCCCTGAGTACCATCCTAGGCCGTTGCGACCCAGTTATGAATGCTTGCTGCGGGTCAACCTTTTTAAAAGCACCCCGATTCACATTGACCCAGAATCTAATGGTTATTCTGCACCTGGACTTAAAAATAACCATTTTCCCCTCACCATTCCCTCGCATACAGCCACTGTTCTCCTGCTGACAATGCCATCTCCCCTTAAGCACTGCTACCAGAAGGAAGCCATTTCCAGGGGTTAAATTGAGGGCAGAAAGGTAGTGGACTTCTTTCCACTTTGATTGGAAAGAGTAGAAAACACAAGTAAACCTCCTGTTAAAAGTCCATTCATTTTGAAGACCATTACCTCATGTCTAGGACACCACATCCATTGTCGAGAGAGGCAGAGGGAAAGGAAGAGGATGCAGTATGAGTGAAGAGGATGTAGTATGAGCTAAGAGGGTAAAGGATGAGTGAAGAGGAGGAAGGGTGTGTGAAGAGGATGAAGGAAGAAGATGGATGAGGAGGAGAGGAAAGAAAGAAGAAGGAAGGATGCGGGAAGGAGGGGGGAAGAGGGAGATGAAGAGGAATATCGGGAGGATAGGAGAGGGAGAAGAAGGATTATATATTTTAAATCTTTATTTAACTAGGCAAGTCAGTTAAGAACAAATTCTTATTTACAATGACGGCCTACCCCGGCCAAACCTGGACGATGCTGGGCCAATTGTGTGCCGCCCTATGGGACTCCCAATCACGGCCGGTTATGATACAGCCTGGAGAAGGGTGTAGAGGAAAGATGAATAGGGAGGATAGAGAAAGAAGAGGATGAGGTCTAATGGAGGAATGAAAACCGAAACTGACAGGCGAGACCACCTCCTAATTGCCTACCTCACTGGAATGAAGTTCCCTTATTAACCACAAGGTCAATGATACGGCCCCAAAATATTATCCCCAGAATCTCACATATCAGCAGCATGTGAGTCTTCACAGCCTATGTACAGTATATGTGTTGAGTGCTGTTGTATTGGCAAAGAGTATCTCTCTCAGTGGTTGGCAACACAAAGCAACGGTGCCTCTAGAGCAGGGCTATTCATCACTTACCTTACAAGAACCGGAGCCTACTGGTTTTCTGTTCTACCTGATAAGTAATTGCACACACCTGGTTTACCAGGTGTAAATCAGTCCCTGATTGGAGAGCAACAATAAAAAAACACAGCGGAACTGGCTTCCAGGTTCAGAGGTGAGTTTGAGGGCTCTATAGCCTGATGAAACTGCCTTTCTTTACCTTCTCTACTTTAAACAGTTGTGTATGTTTAGTCATTCTCCTAGTTCCAGTCCCAGGAGAGGTATACATTTAGCCTGATCCCATACCTGTTTGTGCTCCTGTACCACAGTGGCCACAATTGTTGGCTTTACAGCACCAACAGGTCTGAGACCAGGATAACATTCAGCTGTGTGTACAGTATGATATCTATCTGGGTTAAAGAGACAACGTTCAGCTGCTTGTAAAATATGATATCAGCTGGATTAAAGAGACAACATTTAGCTGCTTGTACAATATGATATCTAGCTGGGTTAAAGAGGCAACATTTAGCTGTCTGTACAATATGATATCTAGCTGGGTTAAAGAGACAACATTCAGCTGCTTGTACAATATGATATCTAGCTGGATTAAAGAGACAACATTCAGCTGCTTGTACAATATGATATCTAGCTGGGTTAAAGAGACAACATTCAGCTGCTTGTACAATATGATATCTAGCTGGTTAAAGAGACAACATTCAGCTGCTTGTACAATATGATATCTAGCTGGGTTAAAGAGACAACATTCAGCTGCTTGTACAATATGATATCTAGCTGGTTAAAGAGACAACATTCAGCTGCTTGTACAATATGATATCTAGCTGGGTTAAAGAGACAACATTCAGCTGCTTGTACAATATGATATCTAGCTGGATTAAAGTGATACATGCAGTCTCCTGGATAGAAGCAGTGGTTCTGCCAAGATACAGCAAGATAAAGCAGAACCACAGTATATCCTCAGTTTAAGTGTCAGACCTAGTATATCTTACTACAAGTCTTCTCTTCCGGCCTGCATTGACACAGGCACATATACAGTACAATCACCTCTCTGATGGAAATAGGCTAGCCAAATGGAGCTGATATTCAGGCATGAAAGCTTGGGCATGCTCTAACCTCAGCATCCTCTCCACTGCCCCCTCCCCTTCCTGTCCCATTCGAAGGGCCTTTACTTGAAAATACACACCAGCAAAAAAACAGAGCAGCCTGTTGCTAAGCTACGTCTTTAGTTATTTTCCATCCTGGGGAACAAACAAGAGAGCAGAGGATAGGGGAAAGAGGTAGAGGGGAAGAGGAGGGAAGAAGAGTAGAGGGGATAGAGGAAGAGGGGTCTCCTTGGACTATACATGCAAACCGCTCCATCACTGTGTCCAGGGAAACAGACCATACCTCTCCATCACTCTGTCCAGGGAGATAGAAAACAGACCATACCTCTCCATCACTCTGTCCATGGAAACAGACCATACCTCTCCATGACTCTGTGCATGGAAACAGACCATACCTCTCCATCACTCAGTCCAGGGAGATAGGAAACAGACCATACCTCTCCATCACTCAGCCCATGAGATAGGAAACAGACCATACCTCTCCATCACTCTGTCCATGGAAACAGACCATACCTCTCCATCACTCTGTCCATGGAAACAGACCATACCTCTCCATCACTCAGTCCAGGGAGATAGGAAACAGACCATACCTCTCCATCACTCAGCCCATGAGATAGGAAACAGACCATACCTCTCCATCACTCTGTCCATGGAAACAGACCATACCTCTCCATCACTGTCCAGTGAGATAGGAAACAGACCATACCTCTCCATCACTCTGTCCAGGGAGATAGGAAACAGACCATACCTCTCCATCACTCTGTCCAGGGAGATAGGAAACAGACCATACCTCTCCATCACTCTGTCCAGGGAGATAGGAAACATACCATACCTCTCCATCACTCTGTCCAGGGAGATAGGAAACAGACCATACCTCTCCATCCCTCTGTCCAGGGAGATAGGAAACAGACCATACCTCTCCATCACTCTGTACAGGGAGATAGGAAACAGACCATACCTCTCCATCACTCTGTCCAGGGAAACAGACCATACCTCTCCATCACTCAGTCCAGGGAGATAGGAAACAGACCATACCTCCCCATCACTCTGTCCAGGGAGATAGGAAACAGACCATACCTCTCCATCACTCAGTCCAGGGAGATAGGAAACAGACCATACCTCTCCATCACTCTGTCCAGGGAGATAGGAAACAGACCATACCTCTCCATCACTCTGTCCATGGAAAAAGACCATACCTCTCCATCACTCTGTGTAGGGAGATAGGAAACAGACCATACCTCTCTGTTACTCTGTGCAGGGAGATAGGAAACAGACCATACCTCTCCATCACTCTGTCCAGGGAGATAGGAAACAGACCATACCTCTCCATCACTCTGTCCAGGGAGATAGGAAACAGACCATACCTCTCCATGAATCTGTCCAGGGAGATAGGAAACAGACCATACCTCTCCACCACTCTGTCCATGGAAACAGACCATACCTCTCCATCACTGTCCAGTGAGATAGGAAACAGACCATACCTCTCTGTTACTCTGTGCAGGGAGATAGGAAACAGACCATACCTCTCCATCACTCAGTCCAGGGAGATAGGAAACAGACCATACCTCTCTGTTACTCTGTGCAGGGAGATAGGAAACAGACCATACCTATCTGTTACTCTGTCCAGGGAGATAGGAAACAGACCATACCTCTCCATCACTCAGTCCAGGGAGATAGGAAACAGACCATACCTCTCCATCACTCTGTGCAGGGAGATAGGAAACAGACCATACCTCTCCATCACTCAGTCCAGGGAGATAGGAAACATACCATACCTCTCCATCACTGTACAGGGAGATAGAAAACAGACCATACCTCTCCATCACTCTGTCCAGGGAGATAGGAAACAGACCATACCTCTCCATGACTCTGTACATGGAAACAGACCATACCTCTCCATCACTCTGTCCAGGGAGATAGGAAACAGACCATACCTCTCCATCACTCAGTCCAGTGAGATAGGAAACAGACCATACCTCTCCATCACTCTGTCCAGGGAGATAGGAAACAGACCATACCTCTCCATCACTTTGTCCAGGGAGATAGGAAACAGACCATACCTCTCCATCACTCTGTCCATGGAAACAGACCATACCTCTCCATCACTGTCCAGTGAGATAGGAAACAGACCATACCTCTCCATCACTGTCCAGGGAGATAGGAAACAGACCATACCTCTCCATGACTCTGTGCAGGGAGATTGGAAACAGACCATACCTCTCCATCACTCTGTCCAGGGAGATAGGAAACAGACCATACCTCTCTGTTACTCTGTGCAGGGAGATAGGAAACAGACCATACATCTCTGTTACTCTGTGCAGGGAGATAGGAAACAGACCATACCTCTCCATCACTCAGTCCAGGGAGATAGGAAACAGACCATACCTCTCCATCACTCAGTCCAGTGAGATAGGAAACAGACCATACCTCTCCATCACTCAGTCCAGGGAGATAGGAAACAGACCATACCTCTCCATCACTCTGTGCAGGGAGATAGGAAACAGACCATACCTCTCCATCACTCAGTCCAGGGAGATAGGAAACAGACCATAACTCTCCATCACTCAGTCCAGGGAGATAGGAAACAGACCATACCTCTCCATCACTCTGTGCAGGGAGATAGGAAACAGACCATACCTCTCCATCACTCAGTCCAGGGAGATAGGAAACAGACCATACCTCTCCATCACTCAGTCCAGGTAGATAGGAAACAGACCATACCTCTCCATCACTCTGTGCAGGGAGATAGGAAACAGACCATACCTCTCCATCACTCTGTCCAGGGAGATAGGAAACAGACCATACCTCTCCATCACTCAGTCCAGGGAGATAGGAAACAGACCATACCTCTCCATCACTCTGTCCAGGGAGATAGGAAACAGACCATACCTCTCCATCACTCTGTCCAGGGAGATAGGAAACAGACCATACCTCTCCATCACTCTGTCCAGGGAGATAGGAAACAGACCATACCTCTCCATCACTCTGTCCAGGGAGATAGGAAACAGACCATACCTCTCTGTTACTCTGTGCAGGGAGATAGGAAACAGACCATACCTCTCTGTTACTCTGTGCAGGGAGATAGGAAACAGACCATACCTCTCTGTTACTCTGTGCAGGGAGATAGGAAACAGACCATACCTCTCTGTTACTCTGTGCAGGGAGATAGGAAACAGACCATACCTCTCTGTTACTCTGTGCAGGGAGATAGGAAACAGACCATACCTCTCTGTTACTCTGTGCAGGGAGATAGGAAACAGACCATACCTCTCTGTTACTCTGTGCAGGGAGATAGGAAACAGACCATACCTCTCTGTTACTCTGTGCAGGGAGATAGGAAACAGACCATACCTCTCTGTTACTCTGTGCAGGGAGATAGGAAACAGACCATACCTCTCTGTTACTCTGTGCAGGGAGATAGGAAACAGACCATACCTCTCTGTTACTCTGTGCAGGGAGATAGGAAACAGACCATACCTCTCCATCACTCTGTCCAGGGAGATAGGAAACAGACCATACCTCTCCATCACTCTGTGCAGGGAGATAGGAAACAGACCATACCTCTCTGTTACTCTGTGCAGGGAGATAGGAAACAGACCATACCTCTCTGTTACTCTGTGCAGGGAGATAGGAAACAGACCATACCTCTCTGTTACTCTGTGCAGGGAGATAGGAAACAGACCATACCTCTCTGTTACTCTGTGCAGGGAGATAGGAAACAGACCATACCTCTCTGTTACTCTGTGCAGGGAGATAGGAAACAGACCATACCTCTCTGTTACTCTGTGCAGGGAGATAGGAAACAGACCATACCTCTCTGTTACTCTGTGCAGGGAGATAGGAAACAGACCATACCTCTCTGTTACTCTGTGCAGGGAGATAGGAAACAGACCATACCTCTCTGTTACTCTGTGCAGGGAGATAGGAAACAGACCATACCTCTCCATCACTCTGTCCAGGGAGATAGGAAACAGACCATACCTCTCCATCACTCTGTGCAGGGAGATAGGAAACAGACCATACCTCTCCATCACTCTGTCCAGGGAGATAGGAAACAGACCATACCTCTCTGTTACTCTGTGCAGGGAGATAGGAAACAGACCATACCTCTCTGTTACTCTGTGCAGGGAGATAGGAAACAGACCATACCTCTCTGTTACTCTGTGCAGGGAGATAGGAAACAGACCATACCTCTCTGTTACTCTGTGCAGGGAGATAGGAAACAGACCATACCTCTCTGTTACTCTGTGCAGGGAGATAGGAAACAGACCATACCTCTCTGTTACTCTGTGCAGGGAGATAGGAAACAGACCATACCTCTCCATCACTCTGTCCATGGAAACAGACCATACCTCTCCATCACTCTGTCCAAGGAGTTAGGAAACAGACCATACCTCTCTGTTACTCTGTGCAGGGAGATAGGAAACAGACCATACCTCTCTGTTACTCTGTGCAGGGAGATAGGAAACAGACCATACCTCTCTGTTACTCTGTGCAGGGAGATAGGAAACAGACCATACCTCTCTGTTACTCTGTGCAGGGAGATAGGAAACAGACCATACCTCTCCATCACTGTGCCGAGAATTTTCTTAGATTAAGAGAATTTAGACATATTTAATCAGAGTGATTCAAATCTAAGATTATACATGGTTGTTTCTCTGGAGCAAAACATGAGAATGACAAAGTAATCAAGTAATCAAAGTAACATGAGTATGACAAAATAATCAAAAAATGTTGGCTATGCAAATTAGAGGTGATAAAGAAGAGATCTCAAATTGGATTTAAATTTTCTATGGGTTTAATAAAAATAATTATTTATTTAATTTTCAGAAAATAATCTCAGTGCATAAAAATCAAAACAGAAAACAACACATTTAAATTGAGATAGTAGAGATGGAGATTGAATGTCTATATTTGGTTTGTGATGAAAGGCTGTGAGTTGAGGCAGTTTGGATTGGAAATGCAGTGTACCTTCAGGGGAGGGGACATCGATGGTCCAGCCAGAGAGAAACAAAGACAATCTGACAAACAGACCTGTAGCGCTTCATCAGAGCACCACATCTGCTTCTCCGACGGTCAGGTCCTCCATAGGACCTGCTCCTCTGTAGGTACTGGTCCTCCACAGGACCCGCTCCTCTGTAGGTACTGGTCCTCCATAGGACCCGCTCCTCTGTAGGTACTGGTCTTACATTGCCAAACATATAGCACCCACCTTGGGTGATGCCACGGCTGCTGAAAAGCGCACGAAAGCCACCACATCTTGGCAGCAGTTAAACTTTTACTGCAGTGGGCTAAATCAGGGCCACACAGAGTGTTTCTTGGTAATCTTAAATAAATCTACTTTGAAACAAAAGTAAAAACCTCACACACATGGTTATGGACTTAAAAAACGTTTGACACAGAAACACGGGATTTTAGGCAAAGTTTTTGAAGTAATGTTTATTAATGATGAAATGATCCAAACTATTCTGCCATCTCTGGACACAGCATGCTGTACCTGTTGTTATTCTTCCTGACAGATGAAACCATAAAGCCATGGCTGCATTATTTAAATCCAAACAGCCAGCTAGCTATAAGCCAAAAATATAGACTTTTCATCCCAATTCTTCAACTCTGAGAGTCAAGACCACGAGATGTATGTGATCAACCCCCAGAGGAGTCAAACCCCCCAAATGGATTTTAATAATGACACAAAAAACACAAAAAATTAAAAAATGAATTACAACATTTACAGAGCTCTCTGCCTAGAAGACCTCACGGTGCGACGGCAACCACGGAAGTGGTCTTTAAAAAAATAAAATGGCTGCCAGGCTCATTGGTAGTGCTGGAGCATTGGGAGGCTGATTACAACCCAGAGCCACCATGCACCTGCACCCACTTCAATAAATGTTTTCATCTCTTTCCCTCCGCAGCCAAGAACTGCTCCTACTTCAAACACTTCACTAAGGAAGAAGAGGCCAAAAGGTTCCAAGCCAAAACTCAGAAAGGTGAGTTCTCTCTCCTTCGTTACAGGCTTCCGGTGAATGAGCCACAGTGCAACATTTTTTAAAATACATTCGGTCAGATTCACCACTGTGGCGATTTTAAGCAATTTACAACTTTAGTTTTGAGTTGTAAATTGAGTAATACATGAGTACAATTCCCTCAAATATGGTGCATTTCCTTAAATATCAGAACTGTTAATCCTTGTTTTCAAGCAATGAGGGGCCTATGCTGTTGAGGGGGAGGCATGGTGAATAGGAATGAGATGTATACTATGTGTCTATGGGACTGCTCATTGGGCTCTCAGCATGACAATAAAACACATTCAGTCAAAACACAGACATGAATGGTACCCTCTGTGATTGGCGAACCCTTTCTCTCTCCCTTTCCCTTTCTCACACACACACACACACACACACACACACACACACACACACACACACACACACACACACACACACACACACACACACACACACACACACACACACACGCCTGCTATTAGTTATTATCCCCGCGTCAGGGGAAAAAACAAGATCTTTCCGCATCTCACATTGCTCTCCTCAAAACAGATGCTATTCTAGGAGACTACTGCAGACCCCTTACAAATATACATTGTTGTGTGCAGAGTATGCTATAAGCATGACAACACTCATTAAGACAGACAGGTAGAAACCTAGCATGGCTAGCCATCAGCAGGATTTACTGGTTGAAGGTGAAGTAACTTTTGAGTGTAATGGAGTTGACTGGTGACATTAGTACAGGAGCTAGAATCCAGTTCTAATGAAACATGTTTTAACTATGTGTGTCCTTATTGTAATGAACACGATGGGAGACAGAGAGCTGGTTTCAAGCGCAGGGCACAGCAGGTGTTTATTGTGAAGGACCACAGGAGGAGGCAGGTAGCTGGGTCCAGGGGCAGGCAGGTCATACACAGGGGGTCCAAAAGGCAACAGTACTGTCAGGGAAAAGGCTAGTAACGTAGTCCGGGAGATCAGGCAGTAGGTTGATAACAGGAAATCTGACAGGCTAAAGTACAGGCAGTGAATAGGCAAAAGGCTCCGTTAGTGAGGCAGGCAACACTATCATACACAGGAGGAGTACATTACGGGGAAACCAGAGCGTCATATAACAAACAATACCTCACAATGATTGGGTGCAAATAACTGAACTAAATAGTGTGTGATAATGACATACAGGTGTGTGAGCAGATGATCAGAATTCAGGTGATTGGGATCTGGAGAGTGAGCTGCGTTCAGGGGATCTATGTGTTTGAGAGTGTGAGCTGGAAAGTGGGCTGGAGAATGAGTTGCATTCAGGGGATCTATGTGTTTGAGAGTGTGAGTTGGAAGCAGACGTTACACTTATTGGTTGAAATCAGGATTCTGCACTGCTTTTAACGGAGGAAAGGTTGCTTCCGTCCCCTCTCATCCCTGCTTGCGTGAATTTAGTTGAAAACGTCACTTTGCCCTGTGGACCTATTGGCTGTGCCTATGTCCCAAATGTCTCTTTACGGACTCTAGTCAAAAGTAGTGCACTACTGTATATAAGGAAGAGGGTGCCATTTGGGACGCATCCATAAGAATCCCTAGCAGGTCGGTATCACAGGCCGAGGCAGCCCACCGTAACGTCTGAGGTTATGCATGTAGACACAGATTGTATGTCTCCCTCTGTGTCTCTCCACAGCCAAGCCATGACAAAAGTAGCTACTTGAGTGGAACGATAACGCTTATTTCACGCTCCATGCTCTCCTGCTACTTACGACGGGAAAGTGAGCCCTGGCTTATCGTAATCTGTACAAGGGCCTGGAGGATTGGAGGGGGGTTAGAGAGGATGAGTCACCTGGAGACAAGTCTTCTTTCTTCATCACTCCTCTCCTAGAAGCAGTGCTAATAGACGGTTTTAGTGTATTGTAGCATGGTTAAACCAGACTGAATGCTGAGCTCAGTGAAACAGTGGGGATCACACCATTCAGTCTGCTGGTTCAAGCAGGCTAACTATATAGTCAGTGATGGTTAACGAAGACACTGTTCAAGAGGGCTCTCTGCTGTATTCTCTTCATGCTGATTAAGGTTAATTGGAGGGGGGATGGGTTAGTGGGAGTTCCAATGCCTTAGAATGGGAGATGGATTACAGTAAGAACTGAATGATTTTTGGTTGGTTATCAAGATGGAAAGAAACAGATTGAGGGCCCCAGATCCTCCGGAATGCTTGACTTGAGGATCCTTCTTTCTAGCATAACAATACACAACATTACAATACAAAACCTCAAAGTTGACTCATTAGCACTGTCATAAACAATGTTAAACTGGCCATGGCCATGTAAGGCACACCGTAGCAAAACGTTTTGCAACAGAAAAATGGGAATATGTGTTCTTTTTGGACAAGTTGAGGTAGTATCTCCCCATTCCAGAACATTTTCTCTCCACTGAAAAAAATCCAGGTTCTCTCTCTCTCTCTCACTCTCAGAGTACAACCTCTCAGCAGCGGCCATTGCTGTGTTCAGCCTGGCCTTCATGACCCTGGGGTCGCTGTGTGTCGTGTGCTCCTTCGGGAAGGGGAGGGACTACCTGCTGAGGCCTGCTGGGATGTTCTTTGCCTTCGCAGGTCAGACACATCTACTTTGACTGAGATTTCACGTCATACATCAGGCATGACTACAAAGAACATTGTACATGTTTCTGCCTGTCCATCCAGGTTCATCAGTTATTTGTTCATTTGTTCGTTAGTTTGTCCTTTCTGTCTCTCCATCCGTCCGTCCGTCTGCCCATCCATCCATCCTCACCTGTAACCCTTCTCCCTCTAGGTCTCTGCATCATCATCTCTGTTGAGGTGATGCGGAACTCCACCAAGCGGATGATTGACAGCGAGGAGACCGTCTGGGAACAGTACTACTACTCCTGGTCGTTTGAATGTGCCTGCACCTCCTTCGTCCTCCTGGTCTTCAGTGGTCTCAGCCTGTTGATCCTCTCCATGCCCCAGATGCCACGCAACCCCTGGGAGACCTGTATGGACGCAGAGCCAGACTCCATGGAGCCTTTAGACTAGTAGTAGTAGATCAGATTAGACCTGCCCAGATCAACCCCTGGGAGACCTGTATGGACGCAGAGCCAGACTCCATGGAGCCCTTAGACTAGTAGTAGTAGATCAGATTAGACCTGCCCAGATCAACCCCTGGGAGACCTGTATGGACACAGAGCCAGAGTCCATGGAGCCCTTAGACTAGTAGTAGACTCCATTAGAACAGACCAGACTAGTCTAGACCAGGGGAATCTTCAACAAAGGCTGCTAAAACCATACATGTTTTTATAGAATCCAACTGAAGATAAACTAAATTGAGGCTGGTGGTGGGGGCAACAGAGTTAAGGATACAGATGAATGAGAGTGGGGCACCCCGCCTAAGTAATAGTAGAAGGGGAAACACTGCACTACACTGCTTGGTTTTAAGTGTACAGATAAAGATGTAAGGCAGGATCTCTGAGCAGTCCTTGAGGGCCACAGATTTTCCTTTCTTTGGTCCTTAACTGATACATTTCTGTCATTGATTGCAGAGAGTGTCCGCTCTCCTGGTCCATATCATCCGTTACTAAGCAACAGACACTGTGGCACTTGAGGACTGCCCTGATTTAGGGTGCGTTAGTAAATTCACCATGGCAACTTACTTCAAAATTCAGAACACTCTGGTTGGAGAGTGCCAGAGCGCAGAATCATTTATGAATTTACGAACTGCCTAAACTCAGTTGTTATGACAGATTTAAGTAAACATCGGCTAAAAAACTGAATTAAATTGTTGCCAGTAACACAGTTACAGTCACTAACCCTCTTGATAACATGAAAACACTCTAGCACTAATAGCAGCTCTGCAAGGGTGAGTAACATGTTCAGAGTGAAGTGTTCTCTCATTTGTGTCTGGAAGTAGCTAGCAAGCAAGCTAAGCAAGTTTAGCCAGTTGGCTTAAAGCTTGAAGGCCGTAAAGTCAGAATGCTCAGATCAACCCTAGACCTCGGCCAGAGTGTCCAGTGTGCACTCTGAACGCTCCGAGATCGAAACACTCTGAAGTTATGAACGGACAATCTGACAACACTCTGAATTTACAAACACTCAAAGCACACTCCGAGTGCACTCTGACACTCTAAAGTTAATTTACGAACGCACCTATAATGTACAGTATTAAAATGTGGCTTTTGCTATAAAATGACCACAGAGACAGAAAGAGCTAAAGAACATGGCAACATAGTGAGCTGCTACTCTGTGTAATTTAATATAGTTTGAGCTGTCTTGTACACGTCTAATATACATTTCCGCTCTAGCGTTCTACATTTTTGTAATGAAATAAGTTAATGCTTTAATGAACGTTGCATTGTAAATGTTCACCCCTCCAGGCAGCTACAAACAATGTGTATTTATTTAACATGTATCAATGGATTAAACCATATTGAAGCTCCAGTGCAATGCCAGTACACATATCTACTGTATTAGTTAGGGAGCTACACTGCTGCTTGTTGTTTACAGAGGAAACCTAGAATGTACAGCGTGTATACAGTACTTGTATGTTTTAAACATGGGCCTATGAAGATGATAGATATGTTGTTTTGTGTTCAATAGTAGCTTCATCAAACAATCCATTCCAATCTAGCTTGAACACAAAACATTCAAGCTCACCACAGTGATTATTTGACAGATACATTGTCTTCACTGAATGGCAATATCTCCCATTGTGTACCTCTCCTCATATTGTATTCTCTCTCGCTCTCTCTCCCTCTCCCTCTCTACTGTCTAATTATCTATCTATCCCCCCTCTCTTCCCATCTGTTTCACTTAAAGTTCCAAAGCAAAAGATGAAGTGTGAGAATGTTTCAAGGGTGTTGTGATAAATTCCTTTCTTTCTATTGACACAGGACAGTTGTTGCATAATGAATTATCTTCAAAGTATTATAGCCAGCTGAACAAGTTAAATTGTAGTGATTTTCAGTCAACAAGCGACAGGCATGTTCTGTTTTTGGGGAACACTGATGTATAGGTACTGATATCAATAGCTACAAAGCAGTAATGTTCTGTGCTGACAGATTCAAGTACATCTAAACACAAACACCCCTTGTTCTCACCCATCTAAGCACCGAACCCATTGTTTTGTGCTAGGTTCTCTGACAGGTACAGTATAATATATATTTTCTACAAGGCCTAACCATTGCTGTTTTGCTGTGAGCACATAGTCATAGAGTTATTAAAGAGGCAATCTGGAGTTCAAACAACAACAAAGGAACACCCTGCCACTGATTTGGTAAACAGCTAAGGGATGAGACTCGAGATACAATATGTGACTATTCTCAATGTGTAGACAGATGTAACGGTCTGAGTGTAGTGGGTGAGGAGTCAGGCGCAGGAAGCAGAGAGTTCAGGGAAGTGCTATTTTAATGCACAGAGAAAACGGCGAACATAAGCCAACCCTCATGAAAACACAGGGCGTAAACGAGCAAACAAATGCCCCAAACAAGGGGACTTAAACTGTCCAGGAAAACCCCACAAAATGGGAAAACACACAACCCATAGATGTGCACCCACGTACACCAAACCGACGGCACAATAATTAATCCCGCACAAGGAACCATGCGGGCCGGCTGACTAATAAAGCCTTACTACTAACTACCTAACTCAAAACAGGTGCACTCAATAAACACATAAGGAGGGGGAGGAAATAATCAGTGGCAGCTAGTAAGGCTGGCGACGACGACCGCCAAGCGCCACCCGAACGGGAAGGGGAGTGTCCTTCGGTCGGAGTCGTGACAACAGAGCTATGGATGCAAGGACTGGCCATCCTTTAGATCAATGATAGTTTTAACCATGTTTTGAGGATATACAGTGTTTGTTTACAATTACATTGTGGAGTAAAAAAAAGCTTATATTTTGGGTTCTGATGTAGCGTCATGCTAATCATGGTATGACAGTTGAACCAAACTAATGAGGCATTTCAATGGGAATTAATCAAAATAATAACAGATGTCGCTATGGCAGATTGCCCCTTTAAGCAGAGATATATTTGACATATATAGACCTTTTATTCCCTTCTCTCAGCCAGAAACCCCACAGCTTCATCTCTAACCCACCATGACACACTTTCCCTTCTATTTCATTCAGAAAGCTGTTCTAAATTGAGAGACAAATGTTTTCTAAATGCTCCATAGACAAGGCGTCTTGGAGGTCATGGCTTCTGTGAGAAGAAGCCGCAATGGATGCAGAACACTGATCGACATCCCAAATGGCACCCTATTCCCTATATAGTGCACTACGTTTGTCCAGAGCCCAATTGGTGCCATTTGGGAAACAGCACACTGAGCTCACAAATCATTTCTAGCTCTGCTCCCCTCAGAGCCAATGTTCACCGGCAGACAGACAGCCAGCTTAAAGTAGTAGGCTGTGTCTCTGTCTGCCTGCAGTGGACCCTGGCAGCAGAACACACCGCTCTACTTTTAACCCTCTAGCTGCTGTAGCACCCTATTCCCTTTATAGTGCATTCAATTTGACCAGGGTCCATGGCCAAAAGTAGTCCACTATATAGGGAATAGAGTGCAATTTGGTACGCAGCCTCAGTCTGCAGTGAACCCAGGCAGCAGCACGCATGTCTCTGTACCTTTACAACTAAAAGGGTTCTTTGTTTGTCCCCACAGATAACACTTTTTGGTTCAAGGTAGAACCCTTTGGAGTGAAAGAGGTTTTACTAAGAACTTGTCAGTGGTGAAAATGTTCCACATAGAACCTTAGTGGAAAGATATTAGTGGAAGGGTTCTACTTGGAACCAAAAATAGTTATTTTCAAAGAGTTCTCCTATGGGGACAACGGATTAACCTTTTCTGGTTCTAGGTAGCACCTAATTTTCTTAAAGTGTACCCTGTCAGCCTCCAACACATCATCCCTGTCATACACACAAGTGTTTGGTTTTTCTAAAAGAATGATAAAACCAAGCTTCAGTTCTTCAGGTGTTTATGATCAAACTCCCCCACTTGATTACAACTTAATAAAATAGAGCTTTATAAATTATTAGTGTCATGTGGATTTATTGATGAATGATTAATGTACTCATGAACACCACAGCACAAATGCATTAAATACACAGAACCACGTAATCACTTAATTTGTATTTTCCCATGGATAGAGAGTACGTACCCGTTCCCCATCACAACAGAGTACGTACCTGTTCTCCATCACAACAGAGAGTACGTACCCGTTCCCCATCACAACAGAGAGTACGTACCCGTTCCCCATCACAACAGAGAGTACGTACCTTTTCCCCATCACAACAGAGAGTACGTACCCGTTCCCCATCACAACAGAGTACGTACCCGTTCCCCATCACAACAGAGTACGTACCTGTTCTCCATCACAACAGAGTACGTACCTGTTCCCCATCACAACAGAGAGTACGTACCCGTTCCCCATCACAACAGGGAGTACGTACCTTTTCCCCATCACAACAGAGAGTACGTACCTTTTCCCCATCACAACAGAGAGTACGTACCCGTTCCCCATCACAACAGAGTACGTACCCGTTCCCCATCACAACAGAGTACGTACCCGTTCCCCATCACAACAGAGAGTACGTACCCGTTCCCCATCACAACAGAGAGTACGTACCCGTTCCCCATCACAACAGAGTACGTACCCGTTCCCCATCACAACAGAGTACGTACCCGTTCCCCATCACAACAGAGAGTACGTACCCGTTCCCCATCACAACAGAGTACGTACCTGTTCCCCATCACAACAGAGAGTACGTACCCGTTCCCCATCACAACAGAGAGTACGTACCCGTTCCCCATCACAACAGAGAGTACGTACCCGTTTCCCATCACAACAGAGAGTACGTACCCGTTCCCCATCACAACAGAGAGTACGTACCCGTTCCCCATCACAACAGAGAGTACGTACCCGTTCCCCATCACAACAGAGAGTACGTACCCGTTCCCCATCACAACAGAGAGTACGTACCTGTTCCCCATCACAACAGGGACCGACTGGGACCAGACCGACTGGGACCAGACTGTCATACCAGCCCATGTTTTCCCTCAAGTCCCTCATTATTAGCTTAAAAATGATCATTATGTGTGACATGTAGACCAGCACACTGAGCTACAGATGAACTAGTGTAGACCAGCCCACTGAGCTACAGATGAATCAGTGTAGACCAGCCCACTAAGCTACAGATGAACCAGTGTAGACCAGCCCACTGAGCTACAGATGAACCACTGTAGACCAGCCCACTGAGCTACAGATGAACCAGTGTAGACCAGCCCACTGAGCTACAGATGAACCACTGTAGACCAGCCCACTGAGCTACAGATAAATCAGTGTAGACCAGCCCACTGAGCTACAGATGAACCAGTGTAGACCAGCCCACTGAGCTACAGATGAACCAGTGTAGACCAGCCCACTGAGCTACAGATGAACCACTGTAGACCAGCCCACTGAGCTACAGATGAACCACTGTAGACCAGCCCACTGAGCTACAGATGAACCAGTGTAGACCAGCCCACTGAGCTACAGAAGAACCACTGTAGACCAGCCCACTGAGCTACAGATGAACCAGTGTAGACCAGCCCACTGAGCTACAGATGAACCACTGTAGACCAGCCCACTGAGCTACAGATGAACCAGTGTAGACCAGCCCACTGAGCTACAGATGAACCAGTGTAGACCAGCCCACTGAGCTACAGATGAATCAGTGTAGACCAGCCCACTGAGCTACAGATGAACCAGTGTAGACCAGCCCACTGAGCTACAGATGAACCAGTGTAGACCAGCCCACTGAGCTACAGATGAACCAGTGTAGACCAGCCCACTGAGCTACAGATGAACCCGTGTAGACCAGCCCACTGAGCTACAGATGAACCCGTGTAGACCAGCCCACTGAACTACATACAGATGAACCCGTGTAGACCAGCCCACTGAGCTACAGATGAACCACTGTAGACCAGCCCACTGAGCTACAGATAAATCAGTGTAGACCAGCCCACTGAGCTACAGATGAACCAGTGTAGACCAGCCCACTGAGCTACAGATGAACCAGTGTAGACCAGCCCACTGAGCTACAGATGAACCACTGTAGACCAGCCCACTGAGCTACAGATGAACCACTGTAGACCAGCCCACTGAGCTACAGATGAACCAGTGTAGACCAGCCCACTGAGCTACAGAAGAACCACTGTAGACCAGCCCACTGAGCTACAGATGAACCAGTGTAGACCAGCCCACTGAGCTACAGATGAACCACTGTAGACCAGCCCACTGAGCTACAGATGAACCAGTGTAGACCAGCCCACTGAGCTACAGATGAACCAGTGTAGACCAGCCCACTGAGCTACAGATGAATCAGTGTAGACCAGCCCACTGAGCTACAGATGAACCAGTGTAGACCAGCCCACTGAGCTACAGATGAACCAGTGTAGACCAGCCCACTGAGCTACAGATGAACCAGTGTAGACCAGCCCACTGAGCTACAGATGAACCCGTGTAGACCAGCCCACTGAGCTACAGATGAACCCGTGTAGACCAGCCCACTGAACTACATACAGATGAACCCGTGTAGACCAGCCCACTGAGCTTTCTTTTTTTGTTGTTGAATTCTGCCCCTTTTTCTCCCCAATTTCATGGTATCCAGTTGTTTAGTAGCTACTATCTTTTCTCATCGCTACAACTCCCGTGCGGGCTCAGGAGAGACGAAGGTTGAAAGTCATGCGTCCTCCGATACACAACCCAACCAAGCCGCACTGCCTCTTAACACAGCGCCATCCAACCCGGAAGCCAGCCGCACCAATGTGTTGGAGGAAACACCGTGCACCTGGCAACCTTGGATAGCGCGCACTGTGCCCGGCCCGCCACAGGTGTCGCTGGTGCGCGATGAGACAAGGATTTCCCTACCGTCCAAACCCTCCCTAACCTGGACGACGCTAGGCCAATTGTGCGTCGCCCCACGGACCTCCCGGTCACGGCCGGTTACGACAGAGCCTGCCGAGCTGCCCTTTCTGCATCACAGTGAGCTTCTCAGTAAAATCAGAAGGCCATGTCAGGTAACACACAACTAACTGGCTGAGAGAGACATCAGAGATCTGTAACAGAGATAGACATGATGTAAACTTGTAAAGAGGTTTGGGAGAAGTGGATTCACAGAAAACCAATTGCCATGAGTGTGATAAGTACTCTGCAGGTCTTTTGCAGGTATCAACTGACATGGTTTTGACAGATCCAAAATTGACACCAGAGCAGTTTGAAGTCTCTAGTGGAAAGACTAGCTTTGACAGAGACTGACTGAGGAGATATGAGAACCTGAACAAGAGATACACATTCGGAGGGACACACGGACGCAAGCGCACACACACACACGCACACACACAGACACAGACACACACACGCACGCACAATACTAGACTTCAGATCTCTTGATGGAATTAGAGAACAATCAGACAAGATCTGATGTACTGTATTTTTCAAATATTTAGACGTTGGTCCCAAAAATATTTTGGGTGATTCATTGAAAACAATGATGTTTGTAAGCTTCACTTTCAGCTGATTCTGTTTTTATTCAGGAAACACGACAGGTATCAACTAGCTGCGGATTCAAACAAATCAAGTTTGAAAACATGGTACAGTACACAGTACGGATTTGATAGTCAAGAGAAATCCTATGTCCTACGAACGAGTCACATCCCCATTAGAATGACAAACAGTCACATTGAAACCATCAAGTTGTATTCCATATCACATCCCCATTAGAATGACAAACAGTCACATTGAAACCATCAAGTTGTATTTCATATCACATCCCCATTAGAATGACACAGTCACATTGAAACCATCAAGTTGTGTTTCATATCACATCCCCATTAGAATGACACAGTCACATTGAAACCATCAAGTTGTGTTCCATATCACATCCCCATTAGAATGACAAACAGTCACATTGAAACCATCAAGTTGTATTTCATATCACATCCCCATTAGAATGACAAACAGTCACATTGAAACCATCAAGTTGTATTTCATATCACATCCCCATTAGAATGACACAGTCACATTGAAACCATCAAGTTGTGTTTCATATCACATCCCCATTAGAATGACACAGTCACATTGAAACCATCAAGTTGTGTTCCATATCACATCCCCATTAGAATGACAAACAGTCACATTGAAACCATCAAGTTGTATTTCATATCACATCCCCATTAGAATGACACAGTCACATTGAAACCCTCAAGTTGTGTTCCATATCACATCCCCATTAGAATGACAAACAGTCACATTGAAACCCTCAAGTTGTATTTCATATCACATCCCCATTAGAATGACAGTCACATTGAAACCATCAAGTTGTATTTCATATCACATCCCCATTAGAATGACAAACAGTCACATTGAAACCATCAAGTTGTATTTCATATCACATCCCCATTAGAATGACACAGTCACATTGAAACCATCAAGTTGTGTTTCATATCACATCCCCATTAGAATGACACAGTCACATTGAAACCATCAAGTTGTATTCCATATCACATCCCCATTAGAATGACAGTCACATTGAAACCATCAAGTTGTGTTCCATATCACATCCCCATTAGAATGACACAGTCACATTGAAACCATCAAGTTGTGTTCCATATCACATCCCCATTAGAATGACAAACAGTCACATTGAAACCATCAAGTTGTATTCCATATCACATCCCCATTAGAATGACACAGTCACATTGAAACCATCAAGTTGTATTCCATATCACATCCCCATTAGAATGACACAGTCACATTGAAACCATCAAGTTGTGTTTCATATCACATCTCCATTAGAATGACAAACAGTCACATTGAAACCATCAAGTTGTATTTCATATCACATCCCCATTAGAATGACACAGTCACATTGAAACCATCAAGTTGTGTTTCATATCACATCTCCATTAGAATGACAAACAGTCACATTGAAACCATCAAGTTGTATTTCATATCACATCCCCATTAGAATGACACAGTCACATTGAAACCATCAAGTTGTATTTCATATCACATCCCCATTAGAATGACACAGTCACATTGAAACCATCAAGTTGTGTTCCATATCACATCCCCATTAGAATGACACAGTCACATTGAAACCATCAAGTTGTATTTCATATCACATCCCCATTAGAATGACACAGTCACATTGAAACCATCAAGTTGTGTTCCATATCACATCCCCATTAGAATGACACAGTCACATTGAAACCATCAAGCAACCTAAAGCTCAAGGTCATTAGCCACTGATAAAATTACGTCAAATCACGTAATCTGTACAATAGCTTTGATTGGACTGATCATGTCAACATCATACTTTCAAAAACTTAGCTAGCAGTCATCATGAATCACGTCGACAATCTACTGGCAAATCCTTTTCAATCCTCGTCATATAAAGAGAAATAATGAAGAGAAATTATAGCTAAAACGTACCGGTGCTCATCGGCCATTGGATAGAAACAGGTAAGTTCAACAATGAGTGGTTTGGAAGGAATCAGTGGCTAACTGCAGGCGTGGATGTGTGGTCTCAAGTCTGGATTTAAGGGTCTCTTTTTCAAGCTTAAAATTATAAACATTCAACATTGGTCAATCCAGCATGATTTCTGCTGCCCTCAAAACAACTGTTAACTCGGAACTGGGAAACCTGACTTCAGTGAGTTCAAGACAACTGGGAACTCGGGGAAAAAAATGGTTTTGAACTGTCATCCAACTCGGATTTGTATGTCGGGACCTCGGGCCCCTTTCTAGAGCTACGACCTAAAGATAAATGAATCATCATGATTCAACCTTGTTATTTTGAAAGTTCCCAGTTGTCTTGAAAGCACCATAAATCCAGGGAATGCCAGACGTTGTTCAAGTGAGCACAGCACAAGGAGGTGAGTCCATAAATGTCTTGTATGCTGCTGCATAAACAATTTCATATGCCGGGGAGATATGTACAATAACTCAAGTACGCCTAATTGATCATTTGTAGATTTTAGCAGTTGCACGCTGACCGTACAGGCTGGTGAGAATAGGTTGTCCATGTCAGTCAAACAGTATCTTAGTTTTCTTTTAGAGTTTGGTTCTCCATTCTTTCTGTGTTTACTCTCCACCATGTTTTTGTTTTGACTGCGTTGGTGGTGTTTTTCTATAACATTCTATAGCCTTACAAGTTGTTTTGAGTTATTATCCAGTTTGGATGTTGTTGCCCACGAGGGAGCAGATCAACATAAAAGTACTATTATTTGGTCAGTTTTAGGGACATGTAGAGACATAAGCTTTTTCACAAAACTTTCTGCACCTCCATCTTCAGTCCATAACATAGTATTGGTCAGTGGTGATTTGCGCTAAATTGGAGCGGGTTCCAGTAATGAGGTAGTGCTCTTGTTTTGATTGGTAGAGGACTATGACTCGCAGGAAGTCAAATTTGTATTCTCTCTCTCTCTCTCTCTCTCTCTCTCTCTCTCTCTCTCTCTCTCTCTCTCTCTCTCTCTCTCTCTCTCTCTCTCTCTCTCTCTCTCTCTCTCTCTCTCTCTCTCTCTCTCTCTCTCTCTCTCTCTCTCTCTCTCTCTCTCTCTCTCCCTCCCTCCCTCCCACCCACCCACCCACCCACCCACCCACCCACCCACCCACTGTGGTATTTCACCCAGTAGATATGGGAGTTTATTAAAATTGGGTTTGTTTTCAAATTCCTTGTGTATCTGTGTAATCTGAGGGAAATATGTGTCTCTAATACGGTCATACATTTGGCAGGAGGTTAGGAAGTGCAGCTCAGTTCCCACTTAATTTTGTGGGCAGTGTGCACATAGCCTGTCTTCTCTTGAGAGTCAGGTTTGCCTATGGTGGCCTTTCTCAATAGCAAGGCTAGGCTCTCTCTCTCTCTCTCTCACTGTCTTTCTCTCATTATCTTCAGTACACCAACTCTCTCTCCCTCTTGCTGTCCCTCTCTCATTGTTCTTTCTCTGTATCTCTCTGACTATGTCTTTGTTTCAGTGTCATCATTCTCCCTCTCAATCTCTCTCCCTTGGGCCTGAGTGAGACTGAACAAACACTTTGTTTAAATTTTCTCTCTGACTGACAGTGAACCATGGCTTTGTCTCCACCCTCTCTATCTTTCTCTCTGACTGACGGTGAACCATAGAGAGGGTGGAGACAAAGCTATCTCTCTCTCTCTGACTGACAGTGAACCATGGCTTTGTCTCCACCCTCTCTATCTTTATACACACATACACATGGATTTTGTATTGTAGATTTGTGATAGTAGAGTAGTGGCCTGAGAGCACACACTTAATGTGTTATGAAAAGTGTTATGAAATGTAATGTCATGTAATATTTTACATTTTATATAATTGCCTTAATGTTGCTGGACCCCAGGAAGAGTAGCTTCTGCCTTGGCAGGAACTAACGGGGATCCTTAATAACTACAAATATAAATGGTTATCAGGAGAGACAAATGGCCCAATTCATACACTTATCAAGAGAGCATCCCTGGTCATCCCTATCGTCTCTGATCTGGCAGACTCACTAAACCAGTGTTGGAGTGTGCCCCTGGATATCCGAACATTTTAAAAACAAGAAAATGGTGCCGTCTGCTTTGATTAGTGTAAGGAATTTGAAATGATTTATTCTTGTACCTTTGATCCTTAAGTATATTTTAGCAATTACATTTACTTTTGATACTCAAGTATATTTAAAACCAAATACTTTTAGACTTTTACTCAAGTAATATTTTACTGGGTAACTTTCACTTATACTTGAGTAATTTTCTATTAAGGTATCTTTACTTTTACTCAAGTATGATAATTGGGAACTTTTTCCAACACTGGAAGTACCTTATTGGTACGTATGGTCAAAAATAAATAAGAGTAGCTTCTTAGCTAAGAGCAATTTCTCAATAAATAATTTTGCCAGGACTATCTGGGCGTGGTCTGAGTGGGGAGGGGGAAGTGAAAACGTGCTGTTATTGGCAGAAAGGGTTGGAACTGTCTTTCTTATTGCGTGGTCTATTAACACATTTCACCATGAAAGGCCAAAATTCCATCCCACCATAACAGGCTGAAATTTCAGGCAGTCTTTTCAAACAGCTCTTACACGAAGGTCATTATTATAATTGATTTTCAATTTTACAGTATTATTCCAAACTCATAGTGTGGAAATATATATAAAACACAGGAAATCACGTTTTTGACTACACTGGGCCTTTATCAAATGCTACACGGCCTTGGGCGAACTGTCACATGCTATCTAATATGACCTGTAGGTTAGGGAACAAAAACATCAAGAGGACAACACTACTTCTACATTCTCCATATAGAGCAGAGTAGCTTGGTGTGGCTTGGTTGGTTGCTAAACAGCTCTCTGAACTAGCAGAGAGAAGGGAACACTGTTGGGTATGTTTACCCCAACCACTGATACAGGGTCAGCTATTTCCATCCCCTAATGGCAATGTTGTAGTCTGGTCTAGAGACCACTTATTGAGTGTCTCGGCCTCGTCTCGGGGTGTCGGATACATTTATACTGGGTCTTGACTCGGTCTTGACCAGCGGGAAAAAACCCTAATCATCAGCTTCCATTCAGTCAGCAGATAAAACCACTTCAACCAGGCCAATTATATACACTCCTTTCTTGAAGCGTGTTTATCTTAACAGTCTTTATATCTATAATAGACATGTTTGTGCAGTTGCGAACCTATAAAGTCAAATCAAATCACATTTTATTGGTCACATACACGTGTTTAGCAGATGTTATTGCGGGTGTAGCGAAATGCTTGTGCTTCTAGTTCCGACAGTGCAGTAATATCTAACTAGTAATATCAAACAGTTTCACAGCCTATATGCCTTCCGTGTGTGACAGGTTTGGGATTCTTAAAGGACAGCAACTATAATATCAGCACACTCATGTAGGAGAGGCCATGTTTTTCAGTGGGCATTGCTTATCTCCACATCTTAATCCCTTCTGAAGCGTATCAAAGTAGTGTAGTGGAGGTATACGACTTCTCAATGATGTAGAGCAACAGAGAAATCATGCACAAGGTAGCCTACACAATCACAAAGTATGTGAAAAATAGTCACGTGCGTGCTGCACACAGCCTAGTTTCAGTGGACTGTCCTCTGCAGGCAGCAAGAGCCTGCAGCTCTCAACTGGTTTTGGCATGAAGCAGCTCACTGAAGAATGACATCGGAAAAGACGTTTCAGCTTATGATACAGAAACACAAGCATTAAGCATTTCCCAATTGAAATGTACAACAATTACTTCCAATTGCAAAAAAATGTTTCACGTTTAGCACACAAAGTAACCGGTGACCTAAAGTTTAAAGTGGAACTGACAGCGTTTTAACTACTCTGCAGATATGAAACAAACAGACAATCGTAATATCAGTCAAAAAAGATCAAATTCCTGGTTTATGCTACAAAACCCACTTTATAAGAGGTTTTAAAAATAGGTTCTATTTGACTCAATGTTTCATGACCTACACTAAGGCATTGTTGACAGAATAGATGGATGCAGTTCAGTATAGGATTAATATAATTCACCAATACATTTCTTGGTAGTCCAAAAAATATTGCTATCAAGTTGTAAATCACAGCTGGACTGCTACATTGTTGCCTCCATTCAAGATGCACTGTTTCAGTTTCAATGACTCATCATTCTGGACAAAAACAGGTGAATGTAACTAAGGCTGGGAATGTCAATACAATCAAACTAGCGAGGGCAATGATCACAAGTCAGTCATAACGTGGCTAATAGGCTAGCATGTCTATTTATGTAGCTAAAAACACAGAGCCTAATGCTAGATAGATACTAGCTGCTAGGAGGATGTCATGTCATGCCATTGGAGGAGTGGGTGAGTGACTGACTTGTTCCCCTCATATCGTTTTTTTCGGTGGCTGTACACAGCTAGAGATGCAGGTGTCATTTGGTTAGCTAGCAAGAACTTGAATTACTGTTATACAGTTAGCGTATCTCTTGCGTTCGCAAATTCACTCTGGCTATCTACAAACTGTAGAAGGACGAGGTCAATCGTTTTTCAGTGCAATTTTGACTGCCAACTAGTTTGAGATGGTTTATCTAATGTTCCTTCGTTAGATTTTTAGCTCATCTTGTTCCGGCTAGCATTAGTTGTTGATCTTGTTGTTGTTGATGTGCATAACTGAGGGTGAGAGAGCCTAACTTTTTATGGTTGTTTGATCAATAGGACTGTAAGGATTCCCGTGATGTTTACGTATTTGCAGAAATCCATTCAGGTGGCTTTTGGCGAATGCATTCTAATCATTTAAAGTTGTGCTGTTACAAATGCCTGTAAACACACATTCTAGTTCAAAGTGAATGATGGAAGGCCCATGTGGCAAATGGCTTGTTTGTTTAAAGGGCTACTGTAGCTGTGATTGGCTATAGCGCACCGGTCTGTGTAGACTACGGTCCTGGACAAGACAGATGTTGTCATGCCCTGATCTGTTTCACCTGTCCTTGTGATTGTCTCCAACCTCTCCAGGTGTCGCTTGTTCTCCCCAGTGTATTTGTTTCTGTGCCAGTTCGTCTTGCATGTTTCCAAGTCAACCAGCGGTTTTCCTGTTCTCCTGCTTTTTGCATTCTCCTTTTTCTAGTCCTCCCGGTTTTGACCCTTGCCTGTTCCTGAACGTTGTACCCACCTGCCTGACCTTTCTGCCTGCCTTGACCACGAGCCTGTCTGCCACTCTGTACCTCCTGGACTCTGATCTGGTTTTGACCTTTTTGCCTGTCCACGACCATTCGCTTGCCTACACCTTTGGATTAATAAACATTGTAAGACCATCTGCCTACCATCTTTCTCCTGTGTCTGCATTTGTGTCTCGCCTTGTGCCTTGATAAATGTTTTTATTCAGTTTTAATTACTACAGTGTCTATTAAATTGTCCAAACGCACGGCCGCTTTCACAATCTATATTGCTATAGAATTTTCACAAATGCCTTAGTATATGTAATTCCCAAACATTGTAAGAATTTATGAAAACATGAAAATGACCATTTCTAAACGGGTCAGATTATATACATTTTTAAGTATCATATTCTTCCTGGGGGTGTATATGAACATATTCTAATACGATTTCATATTGCTAAAATGTTGGCAGTTCCACTTTAAATGCAACAATGTTTTACACAGTTATTTTCACAGGGATGGCTAACAACAGCTAGCGCACTGCAATTAAAAACACAGTTCCACTCACCAGATGATAATCATGTGAAACTTAACTTCATGTTCAGTTATTCTTGAAAAGGGAGAATCTAACAAATTAGCAACAACATCCTCTTTGATAACACCTGCTGCAACCGCTGCAAACTAGCCGACAACAAAAGCTAGCTAGCTAGACCGTGGGAAAACTACTGCTTGCTGTGAGTGACCTGTTGGCCTTCAAGAAGGCAGAAGTTCCCATATGTTTTGTTAAAAACAGTCCCACTCATTGAGTCAAAATGTGATTGGTTGATTCCACTGTCAGTCCAAAATGTTGCCCTAATACAGTTAAATGCCAGATGCCTTTATCCAGCTTCTGATGACCTACCCAATTGCTGACATAGCTAGCTAGATTTATCTCCTCAGAGACCAGCAAAGAAAGATTGGAACTTTTTCTCTTCAGTGTTAACCCTTTCCTTTCCAACAAAAACTGAAGAGGTTAAATCAGAACATAATTGAAAATAATAATATGATTATCATTATTATATTATTATAATCATTATTTTATAAGGTGTAGAAGGCGCATTGTTCAGTACTGTGTTTGGGTTAGCAATACTTTGTAGAGTGGCTCTAATTTCCCTCAGGATGCATAGGATGAATATGAACACAGAAATGCTGGACGTTTTCAAATCTTATTATGGTGGTGATCTCGTCCCCCTCCCAGTCTTGGTCTTGACTCAGTCTCGCCCCCCTCCGGTCTCCATCTTGACTCGGACTCGATTTGCACTGGGCTTGGTCTTGAATCGGTCTGGCTTTAGGTGGTCTCGAATACAACACTCGTTGAATGGCAGATGCCTTTATCTAGCTTATTATGTTCTAGCCTAGCAAATGACTGACTGGATCTTTTTTTCTCTTCAGTGTTAACCCTTTCCTTTCCAACAAAAACTGAAGAGTTTAAATCAGAACGGTCCCCCCCCCCCCCCCCCCCCCCCCCCCCCCTCCAGTCTTGGTCTTGACTCGCTCTCGATTAGCTCCGGTCTTGGTCTTGAATCTGTCCTTCTTTAGGTGGTCTCAAACACAACACTGCCTAATGGTTCAGAATAGGATTTGGGGTAGGGTAATCTGATCCTAGATCTGTGGTAAATGGCACTTTCTCCCTTAAGCATGCTTGGCTACAGTTGGGGAGGGGGAAGTACTGTAGAATGAGTAGTGGTGGGGTGAAGGGGGGTTAGGGGAGAGAGGTGAAAGAGCGTCTGTTTGTCAGAGTGTGAGAGTATATACAGTGACAGTGTAGTCCCAGTACCCTCTATCTGTCAGAGCAGGAGAGCAACTGAAGCACTACCAGAGGGAGAGAGTCAAGGGAGGTGGGTAAGAGATGGGAGCAGAGGGAAGTGGGAGAAGAGAGGGGGACTGACTCGCTTTAGATACAGACTTCAGAGGGCATGTGTTACTGTATACACACACACAAGCTCCCTCCTAAACACACTGGCTGCTAAGGGCGACCGTGAATGCTCAGAAAGGCTAATGTATTGTATGCCTCTTGGTAAACTGTCCATTCAAATGTAATCAATTTTCTAAAACAGTTTTTACATCAGCAGTCTTCACAGAGAGGAGAAGAGTGGTGGAAGTAAGGAGCTGTGATTGCTGCACTTACATGTTCCAGCGAGGAAACAATGTTTATGTTCTGATGAGCATGGGGGCGTTATTCAATCCAGCCCTTGTGGAAAGATCAATTTGTGCTTGATGATTATGTTTTTTCTATTACACACTGTGAGAGGATTAACTGCCTTGCCATTACACACCCACCCACGCACGTACACATCAGAGGAGGCTGCTGAGGGGAGGACGGCTCATAATAATGTCTCTCTCTCTCACTTCTTTTTCTGTCTTCCTCTCTCTTACCACACATGTACGTTCTCTCTCTTTCCCCTTTTCTCATTATCTCTTTCTCCTATCCCTCGCTCCCTTTCCCCTCCATCTCCCTCTTCCTCTCCTGAGTCCTGCTCTCATAAGAAGCGATTGCTAAGATGTATTCAAAACATATCGTCTCAGGTGACATATGAAAAGATAGAAGGTAATGAGGTGATGGAGGGAGGAAGGGAAAAGAGGAGGAGGAGGATCACAGGGAGAAGGAGTACAGGGAGGTGGAGAAAGATATGGAGGAGAGAGGAGGGAGGAAGAGGAAAGGGAGGAGGAGGAGATGAAGGAGATGGTGGAGGAGGTAGTTGATATTGCTTTTATTAGAAGTTGATAATGCCTTCTGATAACTGCCCTCATCCATGTGGACATATTCACTTCCACTTACCAGAATCATCATCATCCTGCATCCCAAATAATACACTGCTTAGGGCTCTGGTCAAAAGTAGTGCACTATGTAGGGAATAGGGTGCCATTCGGGACGTAACCAGTGATTCACAGAGGTTGTTTGGTTTTTGTTTCGCAGAATTACTCATGTGCTAAGTACAGTATACGATCAAGCTCCACTAACCAGGCTAACTAATCTACTCTCTAAGTGACTAATACCCATGTGGGAGTAAAAGAGACAATCTCGTGCCAATGTTTCTGCATTCATACCTTTATTTTTCTACTTTCAAAAGGTGCCTTGCCTTTCACAAAAGAAAGGATGTCCATTGCCATGACAACAGAGAGCTTTCGCTGTTAAATCAAATCAGATATGTGGTGCGGGACCTGTTGCTGTGGCCTTCCTCTGGTTGTTGTCTTGTCGGGGCTGGGAAAGCACATCGTGGTCAGATGTGTGTGTGTGTGTGTGTGTGTGTGTGACTTTGTGCTTGCTTGTGTGTGTGTGTGTGTGTGTGCGTTGGTGTGTGTGTGTGTGTGTGTGTGTGTTTTACTATCCTTTTGGGAACCTGAAGTCCTCACAAGGATAGTAAAACAAGGACAATTCTGACAAGTGGGGACATTCCGCCGGTCCCCACAAGGAAAAGGCTATTTTAGGCTTATGGGTTAGGTTTAGGGTTAGGGGTTAGGTTTAGGGGTTTGGAGTTAAGGTTAGGGTTAATGGTTAGGGTAAGTTTTAGGGTTAGGGATGAGGGAAAATAGGATTTTGAATGGGAATCAATTGTTTGTTCCCCACAAGTATAGTAAAACAAACGTGTGTGTGTGTGTGTCTTTGTGCTTGCTTGTGTGTTTGTGTGTGCGTGTGCCAGGTATGTGTAAATTCCTCCCTGCATGCGTTTGTGTGTGTTTTGTGGGTTATTCCTATTAGTCGTCTGGCGGAGTATCTCGCTCTAATGAGAGGAGCAGACACAGCCTGTGACGTCTACAGCATCAAGAGTGTAGGGTCAACAAATTGAACCAGAGAGAGAGAGAGATAGAGTGTGAAAGAGAGAGAGATAATGAGAGCGCGTGAAAGACAGAACGAGTCATGAAAACAGAAACAGAGAGAGTACTAGTATCGTAAGTCAGAGAGAGTACTAGTATCGTAAGTCAGAGAGAGTACTAGTATCGTAAGTCAGAGAGAGTACTAGTATCATAAGTCAGAGAGAGTACTAGTATCGTAAGTCAGAGAGAGTACTAGTATCGTAAGTCAGAGAGCGTACTAGTATTTATCATGTTTATCACCTGACACCTGAGTTGACAACTGTTTGGAAAACAGTCTCATGGACAATTTTCCCTCCTCACGGCTGTTGAATGCAGCTTGCTCAGATTGATGCTCCCACTAAAGTAAATATCTACTGGAGAGTGAAACGCTCACACCAATCCACTTCAATGTCCTCCACTGATTAAAACGGTTCGGTCTCTAGCTGACATTATCAGTACCGATACTGATTCAGATTGACAGGCTCTTACAAACACGCACACACACTCAGGCATACGCACACACACACACGTTCTGGCATGCACACGGACATACGCATGCATACAAGCACACACATACGCACATACACAAGTGGCTGCTGAGGGAGGATGGCTCATAGTAATGGCTGGAATGGAGTCTGTGGAATGGTGTCAACCAAATGGAACCATATATGTTTGATACCATTCCATTGACTCCATTCCAGCTGCTATTATAAGCTGTCCTCCCTTCATCAGCCTCCGCTGACTTACACACTTGACTTGCTCTATTCAAGATGACTGGATTAGCAACCAAGCCTGTAAGACATTGCTCCCTCACAAACATGCCTCCCTGCTTCAAAGATGACAACATAGTGTACATAATCACAAAGTCTGAGTCCACCCACATTTTGTGAGGTTGTGCCCTAATGAATATGACCGAGGCAAATTTGCTTGTTCCTTCCTGGATCCTAGCTTGTGTCCAGCTCAGGGGCCTCTAGCTGGGTCCAGGTCAGCCCAGAGATGAACCCCTGCATCCTGGGGCCAGGTCAGCCCAGAGATGAACCCCTGCATCCTGGGGCCAGGTCAGCCCAGAGATGAACCCCTGCAGCCTGGGGCCAGGTCAGCTCAGAGATGAACCCCTGCAGCCTGGGGACAGGTCAGCCCAGAGATGAACCCCTGCAGCCTGGGGCCAGGTCAGCCCAGAGATGAACCCCTGCCTCCTGGGGCCAGGTCAGCCCAGAGATGAACCCCTGCAGCCTGGGGACCAGGTCAGCCCAGAGATGAACCCTGCATCCTGGGGCCAGGTCATCCCAGAGATTAACCCCTGCAGCCTGGGGCCAGGTCAGCCCAGAGATTAACCCCTGCAGCCTGGGGCCAGGTCAGCCCAGATATTAACCCCTGCAGCCTGGGGCCAGGTCAGCCCAGAGATGAACCCCTGCAGCCCGCTGCTCCCCTGACAGATGGGGAGGCAGGGATCAGTGAACCAGAAGTGGGGCAACGGTACCGGACGGCAGGCAGGCTCTGGGGCAGGCAGAGTGGTCAGGCAGGCGAGTTCAGAGTCAGGACAGGCAAGGGTCAAAACCAGGAGGGCAAGAAAAAGAGAGACATAAAAACGCTGGTTGTCTTGACGAACAAGACGAACTGGGAACAGACAAACAGACAACACAGGTATAAATACACAGGGGATAATGGGTAAGATGGGTGACACCTGGAGGGGGGTGGAGACAATCACAAAGACAGGTGGAACAGATCAGGGTGTGGAAATGAGCTGTGGGAAAAAAATATATATTTTCAGTTATTTGGTATGAGAGCTGTGGGAGAAAAAAATATATATTTTCAGTGATTTGGTATGAGAGCTGTGGGAGCTCTAGCTCTCTAATCAGAGACAGTATGAATATCTCTGCAGCCTCTGGTTTGTAAAGAGATGCGTGGAGATATGTGGTGAACTAGAGTCCTTTGTGTCATTATCGTCACAGGCTTGTGTTACTGGGACAAATGATGGTCAGCTCCAGTGTTATACGCTGTCACGCCCTGACCTTAGTTGTCTCTGTTTTCTTTTGGTTAGGTCAGTCAGTCAGCTCCAGTGTTATACGCTGTCACGCCCTGACCTTAGTTGTCTCTGTTTTCTTTTGGTTAGGTCAGTCAGTCAGCTCCAGTGTTATACGCTGTCACGCCCTGACCTTAGTTGTCTCTGTTTTCTTTTGGTTAGGTCAGTCAGTCAGCTCCAGTGTTATACGCTGTCACGCCCTGACCTTAGTTGTCTCTGTTTTCTTTTGGTTAGGTCAGTCAGTCAGCTCCAGTGTTATACGCTGTCACGCCCTGACCTTAGTTGTCTCTGTTTTCTTTTGGTTAGGTCAGTCAGTCAGCTCCAGTGTTATACGCTGTCACGCCCTGACCTTAGTTGTCTCTGTTTTCTTTTGGTTAGGTCAGTCAGTCAGCTCCAGTGTTATACGCTGTCACGCCCTGACCTTAGTTGTCTCTGTTTTCTTTTGGTTATTATTTTGGTCAGGTCAGGGTGTGACTAGGGTGGGTATGTTAGTTTTTGTCTTGTCTAGGTTTTTTTTGTATATCTAAGGGTTTTGTAATCTAGGGATATGTATGTCTATGGTGGCCTGAATTGGTTCCCAATCAGAGGCAGCTGTTTATCATTGTCTCTGATTGGGGACCATATTTAGGTAGCCATATTCCTTGGGTATTTTGTGGGTTCTTATTCTATGTTTAGTTGCTTGTCTGCACTGGCCGTATTAGCTTCACGGTTGTTCAGTGTTGCATTTCTTTTATAAATTAAGAATATACGCTTACCATGCTGCGCCTTGGTCTCCTCCTTATGACGGACCGCTCAGCTTGTGTGTGTGTGTCAGTGTGTGCCTGCATGTGTTCATGCTTGTTTATGTATGTGTCTGTTTGTGTGTGTGTCAGTGGTGGAAAAAGTACCCGGTTGTCATACTTGAGTAAAAGTAAAGATACCTTATTTATAGAAAATGACTCAAGTGAAAGTCCTCCAGTAAAATACTACTTGAGTAAAAGTCTAAAAGTATTTGGTTTTAAATATACTTAAGTATCAAAAGTACATGCAATTGGTAACATATACTTAAGTATCAAAAGAAAAAGTAGAAGTACAAATAATTTCAAATTCCTTATATTAAGCAAACCAGATGGCAAGGTTTTCTTGATTTTAAGATTTACTGAAAGCAAGGGGCCCAGCACTCAGACATAATTTACAAACTAAGCATTTGTGTTTAGTGAGTCTGCCAGATCAGAGGCAGTAGGGATGACCAGGGATGTTCTCTTGATAAGTGTGTGAATTGGTCCATTTTCCTGTCCTGCTAAGCACTCAACATGTAACGAGTACTTTCGGGTGTCAGGGAAAATGTAAAAAACAAAAAGTACATAATTTCTTTAGGAATCTAGTGAAGTAAAAGTTGTCAGAAATATAAACAGTAAAGTCAAGTACAGGTACCTAAAAAAAAGACTTAAGTAGTACTTAAAAGTTTTTTTACTTGAGTACTTTAGACCACCGCTGTGTGTTTAATTAGACTTTTGCACAGTGGGGTCTGAGGACCTCAAGCGATACATTTCCATCCAGTCACGAGGGTCCCCCGGGAGAGAGCCGTCTACAGTATCAATCCATGTATTACAGTAATAATACACACACACACACACACACACACACACACACACACACACACACACACACACACACACACACACACACACACACACACACACACACACACACACACACACACAGAGAAGCTATTCTTATCTTTCTCCAATGGTTGTTGAACCCAGACACCTCTTTCTGAAATGGCTGCACATGTTTTCTAGTTATTAGTGAAAGGCCTCTCACCCAGACCCTGAACTGCTGGGGGCATGCTGTTTGCAACAGTCAGACTTTTGGGAGAGAGGACGGTGATTTTGTTACTCTGGAAATAAAAAGCAGGGCGTTGGGGGCGTGTGTGCCTGTATGTGTGTGTGGTGCTTGTGTCATGGTCCAAACATCACCTTGGACCGAAACAGCTAAACTAATTTCACTTGGGTCTCAAGATGTGCCTCATCATGGAACAGCTGATTCTCTCTCGCTCTCTCTCTCTCTCTCTCTCTCTCTCTCTGTCTCTCTCTCTCTCTCTCATTCTCTCTCTCTCTCTCTCTCTCCTTCTCTCTCTCTCTCTCTCTCTCTGTCTCTCTCTGTCTCTCTCTTTCTCGCTCTGTCTCTCTCTCACTCTCTCTCTCTCTCTCTCTCTCTCTCTCTGTCTCTCTCTCTCTCTCTCTCTCTCTCTCTCTCTCTCTCTTTCTCACTCCGTGTCTCTCTCTCTGTCTCCTCTCCTTTCCCCCCTCCATTATTTTCTGCTGCGCATCTCTTCCTCAGTCCTTCTCTCTGTCTCTCTATCCAACTCTCTCTTCCTCCCTTACACCTTCACCTCTACACTTTCTATCTTTTCTATTCTCAAATGGGTCGAGGTAGAGAGAATGATGCCTGTTCTTGTTATCCATCACCTTCTGTGTCACCTTGATTTATTTTATCACTTCGGTGGTACATTTTGACAATTCTAAGCACAAAAATCAAAACACATCATCAAAACTCTAAGCACACTTTCAATCGACTGACTACGACAAACAAATTCACAAAGTAACTTGTTCACTGCACCAAATCACTCTTTCGATTTGGATACATGTTCAATCTAATTGCTGAAACACCTGTGTTGTATATACAAATATATTCCACTCATTATGTGAATGTTATTGATACAATAAGCTGATGAATTTCAAGCAGAGAGACAGGTGATACTCTATCAGTTGACTTGTCGAAAAGGTGATCTTGTACATTGTGTCATGGGGCAGAAATGGCCTACAACAGGATGCTATGTTTGACAGTAGCCAACTGCTTTACAATACCTCTATTTCTGATGATTTGTCCCCCAGTATGTACTGTATAAGGATAATGAAAGTGTAAGACTAGCATACTGTGTTACTCAGCATGCTCACCACCTGCCATTGGACACAAACAAACATGTCAAGTTATCGTAAAATACTGTACGGAAAACTATATCCACTATTTGTTCTATTCGGCAATTCAAAAATGACCGTTTTGAGATGTGTATCTTGTATATTTAATGGTAGTTAAATTGACTAAATGCTGAACCTGTCATTATCTGATGTATTGGTGACTAAATGAAATGTTCTCATGGTTTTTCACTGCTGAAACTGATTTTGCATGAATGACTCAGGGGTGAAAGATGTGTGAAACCCCAATGAAAGAACAATCAAAGGTTTTGAACATAAGATAGGGGTCATAACCAGTGTTACCAGTTTACACTTTTGTACTTAACCGCATACTTGTGAAAATAGCACCAAAGTAATTGAAAAAAATGAACTCATATATTATAATCATAATAATGATTTATACCATGTAGCAAACCCTTTTATCCAAAGTGACTTACAGTAGTGCGTGCATACATTTCCATTTCCATCCTTGACCTCCTTCAGAGTGATGTAGTAATGGCTTGACCTCCTCCAGAGTAATGTAATAGTGGCTTGACCTCCTCCAGAGTAATGTAATAATGGCTTGACCTCCTTCAGAGTGATGTAGTAATGGCTTGACCTCCTCCAGAGTAATGTAATAATGGCTTGACCTCCTCCAGAGTAATGTAATAATGGCTTGACCTCCTCCAGAGTAATGTAATAATGGCTTGACCTCCTCCAGAGTGATGTAATAATGGCTTGACCTCCTCCAGAGTAATGTAATAATGGCTTGACCTCCTCCAGAGTAATGTAATAATGGCTTGACCTCCTTCAGAGTAATGTAATAATAGCTTGACCTCCTCCAGAGTAATGTAATAATGGCTTGACCTCCTTCAGAGTAATGTAATAATGGCTTGACCTCCTCCAGAGTAATGTAATAATGGCTTGACCTCCTCCAGAGTAATGTAATAATGGCTTGACCTCCTCCAGAGTGATGTAATAATGGCTTGACCTCCTCCAGAGTGATGTAATAATGGCTTGACCTCCTCCAGAGTGATGTAATAATGGCTTGACCTCCTCCAGAGTGATGTAATAATGGCTTGACCTCCTCCAGAGTAATGTAATAATGGCTTGACCTCCTCCAGAGTAATGTAATAATGGCTTGACCTCCTCCAGAGTGATGTAATAGTGGCTTGACCTCCTCCAGAGTGATGTAATAATGGCTTGACCTCCTCCAGAGTAATGTAATAATGGCTTGACCTCCTCCAGAGTGATGTAATAGTGGCTTGACCTCCTCCAGAGTGATGTAATAATGGCTTGACCTCCTCCAGAGTAATGTAATAATGGCTTGACCTCCTCAAGAGTAATGTAATAGAAGCCAGGCTTCCCCAAAACATTTACCAAGAAAAAAATAATTAAACATAAAATAATTTAACTTTCATAAAATAATTTAACTGTCTCTTTGTGTTTTCATAGTTTTCCTTCAATTCAGAAGAGGATGAATGTATCTCACCGGAGAAATCATCCGAGCCAGTGAAACAGCGCCCCTCTGCCTCTATATATGTAGTCATCTATCCGATGCTGTCTGGTCAGAAAGAGTATGATATTGTTGCCGCCTGTAGCATTGAATGCAAGGGAAGCCAGCGAGCATTTGACCTCTAATGATACAAATAAAAGAGTAGCCAATAATAGCCAATCAGCGTTGAGTTAAACTGAGGGAGCACAACTGTGATTGGTCCTGGCACACCAAAAAAAGCATCAAGGGAAGCCAGCTTGGATTTAGCTTCTCACCAATCACATCACATCGAGAACAAAATGTAATTGACAGAAAAAAAATGTAATTGTTGCATCTTGTTGTGTTGTCCTCTGATGGCTAGCGAGCTAGCTAAAATTGTCCCTTTCCTAAATTAGCCATGGATGGAGATAGGGATTTAGACTTGCGGTTTTACTTAATTGTCCGTACTGGCCAATGATTATAAAGGCGATTCTGATCCAACCATTAATTCATACATTGTGCCCCTGGCCTGAGAGGATGGAAGTTCAATATGTAGCTAGATGTAGAAGGCTAATGTTAACTAGCTAACATTGCCCATGAATGGAAGTTACGCTAGCGAGCAAGCATTTTAGCCAGGTAGCCTAGGTACAACCATAGACACAGCCACATATATAGATACAGCTACAACCATAGATACAGCTACAACCATAGGCACAACCACAACCATAGATACAGCTATAACCATAGACATAACCACAACCATAGATACAGCTACAACCAGAGACACAGCCACATATATAGATACAGCTATAACCATAGATACAGCTACAACCAGAGACACAGCCACATATATGGATACAGCTAAAACCATAGATACAGCTACAACCATAGACACAACCACAACCATAGATACAGCTACAACCATAGACACAGCTACAACCATAGATACAGCTACAACCATAGATACAGCTATAACAATAGACATAACCACAACCATAGACACAGCTACAACCATAGACACAGCCACAGATATAGATACAGCTATAACCATAGACATAACCACAACCATAGATACAGCTACAACCATAGACATAACCACAACCATAGATACAGCTACAACCATAGACACAACCACAACCATAGATACAGCTACAACCACAGACACAGCCACAACCAAAGATACAGCTACAACCATAGACACAGCTACAACAATAGATACAGCTACAACCATAGACACAGCTACAACCATAGATACAGCTACAACCATAGATACAGCTACAATAGATACAGCTACCATAGATACAGCTACAACCATAGACACAACCACAGCCATAGACACAGCTACAACCATAGATACAGCGACAACCATAGACACAACCATAGATATAGCCACAGATATACATACATCTACAACTATAGATACAGCTACAACCATAGACACAGCCACAGCTATAGATACAGCTATAACCATAGATACAGCTGTAACCATAGATACAGCTACAACCATAGATACAGCTACAACCATAGATACAGCTACAACCATAGACACAGCTATAACCATAGATACAGCTATAACCATAGATACAGCTACAACCATAGATACAGCTACAACCATAGACACAGCTACAGATATAGATACAGCTAGAACCATAGATACAGCTACAACCATAGACACAGCCACAACCATAGATACAGCTACAACCATAGATACAACCACAACCATAGATACATCTACAACCATAGACACAGCTACAGATACAGCTTCAACCATAGATACATCAACAGACACAGCTTCAACCATAGATACATCTACAACTGTAGACACAGCTACAGACACAGCTTCAACCATAGATACATCTACAGACACAGCTTCAACCATAGATACATCTACAGACACAGCTTCAACCATAGATACATCTACAACCATAGACACAGCCACAACCATAGATACATCTACAACTGTAGACACAGCTACAGATACAGCTTCAACCATAGATACATCTACAACCATAGATACATCTACAACCATAGATACATCTACAACCATAGATACATCTACAACCGTAGACACAGCTACAGATACAGCTTCAACCATGGATACATCTACAGACACAGCTTCAACCATAGATACATCTACAGACACAGCTTCAACCATAGATACATCTACAACCATAGATACATCTACAACCATAGATACATCTACAACCATAGATACATCTACAACCATAGATACATCTACAACCGTAGACACAGCTTCAACCATAGATACATCTACAACCATAGATACATCTACAACCATAGATACAGCTACAACCAGAGACACATCTACAACCATAGATACATCTACAACCATAGATACATCTACAACCATAGATACATCTACAACCATAGATACATCTTCAACCATAGATACAACCACAACCATAGATACATCTACAACCGTAGACACAGCTACAGATACAGCTTCAACCATGGATACATCAACAGACACAGGTTCAACCATAGATACATCTACAGACACAGCTTCAACCATAGATACATCTACAGCCATATTTAACCCTTATTTTACCAGGTAAAATGACTGGGACCATATTCTCATTTACAGCAACAACCTGGGGAATAGTTACAGGGGAGAGGAGGGGGATGAATGAGCCAATTGTAAGATGGGGATTATTAGGTGGCCATGATGGTATGAGGACTAGATTGGGAATTTAGCAAGGACACTAGGGTAAACACACCTACTCTTACAATAAATGCCATGGGATCTTTAGTGACTACAGAGAATCTGGACACACGTTTAACGTCCCATCCAAAAGACAATGCCCTACACAGGGTAATGTCCCCAATCACTGCCCTGGGGCATTGGGATATTGTTTTAGACCAGAGGAAAGGGTGCCTCCTATTGGCCCTCCAACATCACCTGGTCTCCAATCCAAGGACTGACCAGGAAAAAACCTGCTCAGCTTCAGAAGCAAGCCAGCAGTGGGATGCAGTGTGGTATGATGCTGGCTAACCATACATGTAGATGCAGCTACAGCCATAGATATAGCTACAACCACAGCCAAAGCTACAGCCAGCCAAAGCCACGGCCAGCCAAAGCCAAAGCCACAGCCAGCCAAAGCCACATCCAGCCAAAGCTACAGCCAGCCAAAGCCACAGCCAGTCAAAGCCACGGCCAGCCAAAGCCAAAGCCACAGCCAGCCAAAGCCACATCCAGCCAAAGCTACAGCCAGCCAAAGCCACAGCCAGTCAAAGCCACGGCCAGCCAAAGCCAAAGCCACAGCCAGCCAAAGCCACATCCAGCCAAAGCCACAGCCAGCCAAAGCCACGGCCAGCCAAAGCCAAAGCCACAGCCAGCCAAAGCCACATCCAGCCAAAGCTACAGCCAGCCAAAGCTACAGCCAGCCAAAGCCACGGCCAGCCAAAGCCAAAGCCACAGCCAGCCAAAGCCACATCCAGCCAAAGCTACAGCCAGCCAAAGCTACAGCCAGCCAAAGCCACAGCCAGCCAAAGCTACAGCCAGCCAAAGCTACAGCTAGCCAAAGCCACAGCCAGTCAAAGCCACAGACACAGTCCTCCCACTTACAGTCTAACAGTCACGCAGACTGATTACATGGTCGGCCTTGTCTGCTGGTGACATTTCCTGGCCTGCAACGAATGGCTGATGCGAGGCAATCTATGTTTCCATGGAGACCAGCGAGCTGCAGTTGGGTTTAGATGTGCGTGGGGAGCAGAGGGAGCTGATGGAAAGGCCTAGAGGGCCCAGAGGTTTCCACACCACATCTGCGGTCCCACCTGAGCATGATAAGTGGTTCACTCTCCAAACAGGAGTGCATAATTGCAGCGATATTGAACGGATTTAGTTTAATCGCCAAGGCAACCTGAGTCGAGGTTTCGGACTCAGAGAAATCTCACCTCCCTTGCAGCAATATCTCCTTGCTGGCAACCAGGTCAGGTTTCATGATATATTACAAAGGGGACAATATTGGGTTGAGTGTTGAGTGTGTGTGAGTGTGTGTGTGTGTGTGTGTGTGGAGGGGGGGGGGGGGGGGGGGCATGCGTGAGACATGGTTGGCTAACCTGCTGCATTCACAACAGCATTGGTGTTCTTATTATCTAACTGTGATTGACCCCTGTATATAGAGGTTCTGATATACCCCTGTGTATAGAGGTTCTGATAGACACTGGTGTGTAGAGGTTCTGATTGACCCCTGTGTATAGAGGTTCTGATTGACCCCTGTGTATGGAGGTTCTGATTGACCCATGTGTATAGAGGTTCTGATTGACCCCTGTGTATAGAGGTTCGGATTGACCCCTGTCTATGATGGTTTTGGTCCTGAATCAGCAGGGATGCATTCCCTGTTAGAACGGGTGCTGATATGTAACCATGGCAACAGGGCCAACTTCTAGCTTCAATCACTCTTCAAAAGGTCACATCTGCATGTTTAATAAAGATTAACACACACACACTGCACTTACACACTCATGCACCCACCCACCCACGCACACACGCATGTACAAACACACACACAAACGTACACACAAACAGACACAGGCAAACACACACACACACTTACGATGCTAAGCTTCCTCTCTACTTTGACTCCTTTCTTTAAAGAAATTGCTCAATTGCATCATAATTATGCAATAATAAAAGTAAAGAGAATCTACCATCTAATGAATTTTACTGGGAAATCAGCTCAACTAGGAAATGCATAGATATCTGTGGCAGGACAATGTATGTAGATATTATGCTAAACGATTCATCAGAAACAGATGCTCTGTGTATTTTTTAACAGAACTCTCCATATATCCGTATTAATTAACATTTAAACACTCAAGAAGACACATCAAGGTCATTTAATTAATTAATTCCACTCCTTTCATTCGCCTTCCAAAGATTTGAGACCTCAGATATCTAACAGATGCTAAGCTACTATAAAATTACTTTTTTGCCCAGCTACCTTAGCAACAGTGACAGGGCGGGCTTGGCGGCATTCATTTGCAGTGTTGACACTTCTATTACAGCTTGGAGAGGTGTTCCATCTTCCAATGTGTTATTGTCAACTCTCAATCGTGCCTCCACTCAAACAATAGGAGTTGGTGTGAAGGGTGAAGGTGTGGGTGACTGATAAAGGGAGCGGTATTCAGCATGAGTGTGTGTGTGTGTGTGTGTGTGTGTGTGTGTGTGTGTGTGTGTGTGTGTGTGTGTGTGTGTGTGTGTGTGTGTGTACCTAGAGGAACGACACAGTGAAGAGATCCATCACAGTTTAAAGGATTAGTCATCTCTGGCCAGGACACCAGGCTCCATCTCAAATGGTATCCTATTGTAGAACACTACTTTTGACCGAGGCCCATAGGGCTCAGGTCAAAAGTAGTGCACTTTATTAGGGAATAGGGTGCCATATGGGACGCAGAACCACAACACCACAAGGACCAGGAACAGGATTGGGAAACAATGGTCTAGGCTCTAGGGGATAGATGTGCTGCTGTTGGGTGAACAGTTTCCAAATGTATTTACATCAGGATATTGTCAAAGGCAATAACAAACATAATGTTAAATTAATATAGTACAAAGTACAACTGTTTCTATTGAGAGATTACTGTCCCAAACCTTGACTCCTAAACTTCATGTTTCAAGTAAAAGTTTTTTATTTTATTTCAATAGAACATCTTGAGTTGTTTATTTATGACATTGAAAAATACTGATCTAATTAGTAGTTTTGTTTATATAGAAGAAGTCTCTGTCACTACACCCACTTTAAAAGAGTGTAGAATGAACATGGCTTAAGCAACAACCCTACAGACATCACCAGGTGATGGGATGCACCCCTCTTCACTATGGACACATGGTGAGTAGTCTGTCTGCAAACACTATGGACACATGGTGAGTAGTCTGTCTGCAAACACTATGGACACATGGTGAGTAGTCTGTCTGCAAACACTATGGACACATGGTGAGTAGTCTGTCTGCAAACACTTTGGAGAAAATTTGTGAGCAAGTTGGTCAGTCTTTGTGTATTTGTAAGAAGTGTCACTACCGAACATTTAATATATCAAAAAATATGAAGAAGACAATGTTCTCTGATCATTGGCTGGTCACTCCCAACCCATAGGAATCCCTGTCCAGTTGACAACTTTTAAATTGTGGAAGCCCTCAATGGCAACATCTATACCAAAACAAGTTATTTTTCATTTGGAGTCCTTTGTTTATTTCTGTGATTGACACTTGACACCGAAACTCCTGTTATTTTGCCTAAATAAAAATAAGGTGAACTGATAATTTAAACATCTAACAACATAATTAATTTGATGCGTAAGCGATTCAGTCAATCAACAAGTTTCAGATTCATACAATCAACATTGAACATTTTCCAGAGAACAATAGATATTATATTTTCTCTACATTCAATTGAAAAGATTTTGAAAATCAGTTTAAAATCCTGTTTTTACTGAATAGAGTAATCTGGTATGCAAATATAATTTCCAAAATGTATCTGTAATAGAAGGTTCATCAGAATGATCACTACTGTCCATGGTTCTCCCGTCACTGCAAACGTTTCAGAAGTGACACATTTAGAGGGGAGGTAAGGAATTCAGCTAAGCATTTCAAATATGCAATATAAAGTGTGTGACTAGTGTATACTGTGTATACTAGTGTATACTGTATACTGTGACTAGTGTATACTGACTAGTGTCTACCTGACATGTGTTGGAAGGCATGTGTGCTGAAAGTTTGGGAGAAGTAGAATACAAAATGTTGTTTCTACACCCAATTTACACCACTTCTGTAGAAGGACCCCATATAGGGAATAGGCTGTCATTCTGACTGGAAAACACAGCCTTTCTGACAGGTAACAGAAGACAGAAGATCACTGCAGAGGGAACAGCTTACCCTGTCGGTAGACATGCTGGAGTTGATCATTAGGCAGGAGGAACAAACAGTCTTCGACTTTACACGGTTTTCAGGCATGGAGTGTGTGTGTGCATAAGTGTGCATGTGTGCGTATGATTCAGTGTGTGTGTGTGCGCTCCACGTGTGTGTGTGTGTGTGTGTGTGTGTGTGTGTGTGTGTGTGTGTGTGCGCACATCCTGATAAATGTTGTTAATAACGCTTGCTACGGTCTCAAACCTTTCTGATTGGTTCAAAAGAGACTGGCTGCACTTAGCAGCTTCTCATAACATCTGATAATGTAATTTTCTCCAATTATATCCTTTGGCTGCGTTTCTGACTGTGAGGATGCCACATGAACCACTTGTGCTTGACTCCAGATCTACATGAAGGCCATTCATAAGGTTACACTGTTCTAATCAATTAAGTTTCACCTTTGGGATGATGAGTGTTTAAGAAGAACTGTAGAGATCTCTTGTCTGACTCAACATCATGTATGTCATCTCTATAGGCCCTGTAATGCATGCACTCGAACGCACCTAAACACTATAGAGGGGACTGCATAGTGTGTGTGTGTGTACGTGTGTATGTGTGTGTGTGTGCGTGTGCATGTGCATGTGCATGCATGTGTGCTTATGCTAGTGTGCTAAAAAATTGTGTGCATCTGAAATGGCACCCTATTCCAGGGCCCTAGTCAAAAGCAGTGCACTATATAGGGAATACCATGATATTTGAGACACAAACCTCCACCTATCCATGCCTGCTCACCTGCCTGGGCTACTGAGCTGAAGCTGAAGCATACACAAACAAGCTACCTGTTACACATTCCATGGACACACATTAAATTTGAATGTTCATGGGATGGTTCCATTACTGAACAGTTGACTATAAATGCCAGCATATTGCCTGCTCAGTATTCTACTGGGGATGTCTCTGGCATTCGTATTACCTAACTCCTACACTCTAAAAAGAAAAGGTTCCTGGAAGATCTTTTAGGGGTTCTTAAAATTGAAGCTGTGGAGGAACCTCTATAAATACCTCGAAGAACCCTTTAGAAGGGTTCTTCAAAGAACCCCCTTTAATTATTATTATTATTAATCAGCATAACAAGAACTCAATCTTTTATTTGTTAATGTTTATTATCATTTTAGTGGCAAAGCAGAATTCAAACATCTAAATATGAGATAAACTCTCAGCAGAGCTTCAAGTTCAATCAGTATATCCTCTGGCCTGTTAATGTGTTGATGACCTTGATAACCTTCGTCTCCGTAGCCAGAATGATTTTGCAGTGCATGGTGATTGAGCGGGGGGGGGGGGGGGGGGGGGGTTGAAGTGTGTGAATAGAAACATATACAGATGATCAACAAAACGTGCACCTGACAGTATTCATACCTTGGTTTTGTATTAAATGTGAATGAAAGAACTGTTCACTTTTTTACCACGGTTTTCATACACACACACCTTGTCCATAATGTGGGATCTGGGATCTTCATTGAAGAGGTCAGGGGGGAGGAAGATGGCTGCTGTGACTGAGTCCTATAATGTTTTAGAGAAACCATTAATACAAATTAGATGATAGTCTACATGTGATCTGCATAACATTATGCGACAAACCAAAACCAATTGTACATATGTGCCTCCTCGTCAGTATACCTGCAGGCATCTGGGGCCAATGCAGCTGTAGCTTACAACATATTCTTACCTCTTTGTTGATTGACATCTGTTGAATTGTGACCATTTTCTGTTTTAGAAAGACATTTAAAAGGGAGAAAGTGCCAAACATTGCCATTTTCACAAATACGAAAAATGTGATGTTATAATCATAAAACAATATACATTTAGTGTCAGTCTTCTAGTAGTGGGTTTGGAGTCAGGCCCAGAGAGCAGAGGGTTTGAATAATTGTATTTATTTCTGGTACAAACGGTCAAGCCAAAAACAGTAGGTGCATAAACTGATCGGCCCAAACACAGGACCCAAACACAGGACCCAAACACAGGACCCAAACACAGGACCCAAACACAGGACCCAAACACAGGACCCAAACACAGGACCCAAACAGTCTGGAGAAAATAAAATAGGAATGAACATCCACAAACTAACAGAGGAAGAATCCCACACAAACTTAGACGGGCCTAACAGGCTTAAATAGACATAACTCAATAAATAAAATGAGAGACAGGTGCAACCAATAAGACCAAACGAACAGAAAAGGAAAACGGGATCGGTGGCGGCTAGTAGACCGGCGACGACGACCGCCGAGTGCCGCCCGAACAGGCAGGGGAGCCACCTTCATTGAGAGTCATGATATTTAGATCAAACAAGGCAGAAACCTCAAACTGAGGAGATGTAAAACATGTTCAGTTAAGTACCTGCACCTGCTGTTTTCTCCAATTCAAATCCAAAGTTAGGTTCCTGCAGGAACCTAGGAGGTTCCTCGACGATCCCCACCTCCTATGGGGTTCTTGGAAATACCTTTTAACGGGAATGTTTCAGTGGTACAAATCCTAAGGTTCTTCAGAGATCTTTGTTTATCCTTCATTTATCTATTTATAAAATAGCCATTATATGGTTGAGTGGAAGAAAATGAGAAGAGCCCTGGATAACAGCAACACATGCACTATCAGACGATAACATCATTCATCTCCACTGAGCATTTCAACATAAGGGGTCTCACAAATGACACCCTATTCCCTGTACAGTGCACAACTTTTAACCAGAGCCCTTTGGGTCTTGGTCAAAAGTAGTGCACTATCAAAGTAGTGCACTATATAGACAATATGGTGCCATTTGAGACGCAATGACTGACAGTCCTATTCAGCTCAACCCGAGCTGTCTGTGAATAGAAGTCTGTGAATGGAAACATATACAGATGATCAACAAAACGTGCACCTGACAGTATTCATACCTTGGTTTTGTATTAAATGTGAATGAAAGAACTGTTCACTTTTTTTACCACGGTTTTCATACACACACACCTTGTCCATAATGTAGAGACCTCTGGGATCTTCATTGAAGAGGTCAGGGGGGAGGAAGATGGCTGCTGTGACTGAGTCCTATAATGTTTTAGAGAAACCATTAATACAAATTAGATGATAGTCTACATGTGATCTGCATAACATTATGCGACAAACCAAAACCAATTGTACATATGTGCCTCCTCGTCAGTATACCTGCAGACATCTGGGGCCAATGCAGCTGTAGCCTACAACATATTCTTACCTCTTTGTTGATTGACATCTGTTGAATTGTGACCATTTTCTGTTTTAGAAAGACTTTTAAAAGGGAGAAAGTGCCAAACATTGCCATTTTCACAAATACGAAAAATGTGATGTTATAATCATAAAACAATATACATTTAGTGTCAGTCTTCTAGTAGTGGGTTTGGAGTCAGGCCCAGAGAGCAGAGGGTTTGAATAATTGTATTTATTTCTGGTACAAACGGTCAAGCCAAAAACAGTAGGTGCATAAACTGATAGGCCCAAACACAGGACCCAAACACAGGACCCAAACACAGGACCCAAACACAGGACCCAAACACAGGACCCAAACACAGGACCCAAACACAGGACCCAAACACAGGACCCAAACAGTCTGGAGAAAATAAAATAGAAATGAACATCCACAAACTAACAGAGGAAGAATCCCACACAAACTTAGACGGGCCTAACAGGCTTAAATAGACATAACTCAATAAATAAAATGAGAGACAGGTGCAACCAATAAGACCAAACAAACAGAAAAGGAAAACGGGATCGGTGGCGGCTGGTAGACCGGCGACGACGACCGCCGAGCGCCGCCCGAACAGGCAGGGGAGCCACCTTCATTGAGAGTCATGATATTTAGATCAAACAAGGCAGAAACCTCAAACTGAGGAGATGTAAAACATGTTCAGTTAAGTACCTGCACCTGCTGTTTTCTCCAATTCAAATCCAAAGTTAGGTTCGTTCAGGAACCAAGGAGGTTCCTTGACGATCCCCACCTCCTATGGGGTTCTTGGAAATACCTTTTAACGGGAATGTTTCAGTGGTACAAATCCTAAGGTTCTTCAGAGATCTTTGTTTATCCTTCATTTATCTATTTATAAAATAGCCATTATATGGTTGAGTGGAAGAAAATGAGAAGAGCCCTGGATAACAGCAACACATGCACTATCAGACGATAACATCATTCATCTCCACTGAGCATTTCAACATAAGGGGTCTCACAAATGACACCCTATTCCCTGTACAGAGCACAACTTTTAACCAGAGCCCTTTGGGTCTTGGTCAAAAGTAGTGCACTATCAAAGTAGTGCACTATATAGAGAATATGGTGCCATTTGAGACGCAATGACTGACAGTCCTATTCAGCTCAACCCGAGGTCCCCATCAACACTAACAATTCCCTCAGACGACTCATAAAGACAGAACAGTCTCTACAAAGAGGTACATTTGCATGATAATAATATTGTGTCAGTTGGAGCGGCAAAACCTTGGACCCGATATAGCTGAACTGCTCTTCTATTTGACTGACAGCACTGTGTGTGTGTGTGTGTGTGTGTGTGTGTGTGTGTGTGTGTGTGTGTGTGTGTGTGTGTGTGTGTGTGTGTGTGTGTGTGTGTGTGTGTGTGTGTGTGTGTCACGGAAGGCTGGTAAGGGGAGGACAGATAATAATTATGGCTGGAATGGAGTCAATGGAAACCATGGAAACCCTGTGTTTGATAACATTCCATCAATTCTGTTCCAGCTATTACTATGACTCTGTCTTCCCTAATTAAGGTGCCACCAGCCACCTGTGGTGTGTGTGTGTGGTCCTCTTCTATCTGACTGACACCTCTGAGGCTCGAGGCTCTAACAGCTGCATGTTGCCTACTGTTGCATTATTCACATTATATTCATAGGTGTCACATAGAATTCAACTAACAGTGATGGCTGGTCACTTGGTGTGGCCATAAACCCCCACATTAAGTGCAGGTTCGTGTAAGAATGTAAGAATGCACAGAAATGCAGTTTATAATGGTTGGCTGGGACCCCACTGTCAGGGGGAGTTGGGATATTTAAAAATACATCTTGCAGAGGTTACTGCACATGCATGGAAACACGTTGCATTTAAGCACCCCCCACCTTACCTTTTCAACAAGCCGTCTGAGGTACAACGTTCAGCTGTGAATAAGGTCTATTCAATCCCCCGCTCTTCAACATCTCATTCTGCTCATGTCCTGTAAGACCCACACAATGCAGTTGGTATTCACTTAACAATGCAGACTTACTGAAACTTTGGAGTGGCAGTAGCCTCAAGGTTAGGTTACTACAGGCAGCCAGCCAAATAACAGAGTATACTTTATTTTCAACAACTTTTGAACATTGGTGAATTTTGTATTTTTGCGTCATTGTAGGTCGGTATAAATGTGTATTGTATTCTTTCACAGTTTGACCATGAAAAGCTATGAGCTATGGGAGTTCACTCACAGCTGAATGTAAAGTCGTCCCTGAGAAGCGTAGCTACAATTGTTTTAATTTCATCTCTCATATGTTTCTTTTTTTGTCCTCCAGAGGGGTGTGACCTTTCTCAGTGTATGATCCATCATCTAATCAACTGTATTTATGAAACCCTTCTTACATCAGCAGATGACACAAAGTGCTTGTACAGAAACCCAGCCTAAAACCCCAAACAGCAAGAAACGCAGATGTAGAAGCACGGTGGCTAGGAAAAACTCCCTAGAAAGGCAGGAACCTAGGAAGAAACTTAGAGAGGAACCAGGCTCTGAGGGGTGGCCAGTCCTCTTCCGGCTGTGCCGAGTGGAGATTATAAGAGTACATGGCCATTAAGGCCAGATCGTTCTTCAAGATGTTCAAACGTTCATAGATGACCAGCAGGGTCAAATAGGGTTATCCATCGCACAGACCTAACTTTATAAAAGTCAGCTTTCAAAACAAAGTTACATTCTCCTGAATCAGCCAATGAATGAGCCAGGCCTAAGGTGAATGTTTGTCGCTTATTTCCAAGTCAGAACAATTCATCTTCAGACAGATTGGCAGACAGAATGATGAACACTTGATGCTAAAGATTGACAGTGGATATCAATGAGACCAACCTGTATTCAAAGGTTCAATAAAAAATAATAATAGACAGACTGACAGACGTCCGGCTAACCTATAGATAGATAGAGATTAAATGAAACAAAACACCCACCATCAGCCGGTCTTGCCATCTGTCCCCAGCCAGAGAGGAGAGTTATCCCCTGGACAGCTGCCTGGCCTGGGTGTACTGTAGCCCCAGCAGGCTGTGCAGTACCTGGCTCTCAGCCCCAACCTCCAGCCAAGCCCTGTCAGCAAGCATGGAGCTCCACACCAGCTGGAGGCCACAGGCATTAGTCTTGAACCTGTGGGGACAAAAGGAGAAAAGAGTTCAGTATCTTTGGTGCTGATATAAACTGGACACTGTGCTGTCTGCTGCTTTAGGGAGGAGCTTGAGGCCAAGGGCTCAACTAGTATATCCATATAACGATGCGGTTTAACGCTGGCCTCACACAGTGTAAACGTTTCAAATATCTTCACCATTGCATTTCTTTGGGTTGGGTTAGGGTTAGCTAACGCCCCCTCGTTTCCTAACCTTAACCTAAGTCTCTTTAAACCTCTTAAATGTAAAGTCCCCATATTCAGGGACCCTTTTTGATTTGTTTTATTCAATTAAGTCTGGTATGAGAACGGTAGCCCCTATCTGCAAACGCAGGGTATATGCTGAAAGCTGACTATATTGGCTATTGAATGATGCCTTCAAATCTTTGGTATGACTTACTACCATATATGGGCATACAAATGTATAATGGCTGTGCCGATGACCTTATTTCAAGGTGGTTGCTACTTACATTACGGTTAGCGTTGTGAAGTATAAACTAAATTAACACGGAATACGTTGATTCACACCGAAAGCCGGGACTCCACAGATCATGAGGATATCTTACGTGTCTGCCTGTGACCTACCGTTATTCATCACCAGCCTCGAGAGTCAACATGTTTATTTTACACACCGTTTTCACCAAACAGCAATAATCTTACAAGGTAAGCTTCCATTTGGTGTGTGTTTGAGCTATGGCTACATGGGTGGTATCAAATGAATCCTTAGGTTGGTAGGAACAAATACTGCGTATTGCCTGATGATGTATGACTTAATGGCAACATCGAATGTCCACCGAGTGACTATATCTTTGCACATCAATATGATGTTGCCTGCTTCCGCGCTGAGGCATCCATATCTCCTGTATGTCCCCCGACACCACCACAATGTTTGAGAGAGGTTGATGTTGTAGGAATTTAGTTTTTATAGTGAACAATAACTTTAAGGCACATCCAGTGTGCATAAACAGTGCAATTACCACATTAGGACACTTTGGAGAGGTTGAAAGGACACCTGAATGTACCCTGGATACCCCAGAACACCACCACAATGTTTGAGTGAAGCTGATATGGTATAAATTGTGTTTTTATGCTGAACAAATAATATTTAGGGATTGCAAATATGTTATAGCACTGGAAGTATCTAATTTTCATACATATGTCACTTTGGAGAGGTTTAGGGGGACACACCTGACACAACTTACTAAAACATCTGCCCATTTCTAATTGTTAGACGTATCAATCCCATTTATTTTCTGATATTGTTCACATGTTGTGGAAGCCATGTGATGTGTTTCCAGCTCTAGTCATCAATAATTCACTTACAGCTTGTCAATGAAAGATGACCTTAAACATAAAAATAACTCTTATTTTGTGTGTACTTGATCTTGTGTATTCTGAGCTGTGTAACTCCCATCTATCTTCTGATCATTCCCTCCTAATCTCCCAGATGTCTTCTTTCCATATATACCACGTTTTTGCATGTCAGAATCATGTAATTACACGTGAATAGCAGTTACTTTTGGGTATGTCTAATTAACCAGAAATCTACATTTTGCCATTACATTTGTCTCTTAACCTGCTATCCTAACCTGCTAAATAAGATATACTAACCTGTTGTGAAAAGTCTGTATTCCCTCTAGTCAAAACAAATCATTTCCAATAATGCAATTACACCCAGATTTGGTGCCCAGTCACGCCCAGTTTGAAGGCACCAGTTTTGACACTGGGGTATAGTTTCTCCCTGTTTGTTATGTTGAGAATATAAATGTAAAGCCATGTATTATTTTTTGTATGGACATTTGGTTCATTCAGATAGGAGGGTTACCAACTGGTGTTTATGCCTGTCTGTTTCAGACCTTCAGCGCTGGAGGAAGGGGTTAAACTGCTAGTTACCTGCCTGCCTATCCTTACACAATTTTCAATGTTACACAATATCATGTTTCAAGTTTCAAGTGCGAGATGCCCGTTGTGAAGAATTCCTCAGAGGATTACAGTTCAAGGCTGAAGGACTACATTTCAAAGCTGTAGTTCACTCTCAGTGTTTGCTAAAAAGTTTATTCTAGTTCTTATTTTCTGGATTTCGTTTTGTAATTTTGTCGATTGCTGAACATTTATCACTTGCTGTAAATAAAACACCTGACTTTACCTGGGAGACTGTTATCCAGCAGCTTCTTGCCATCTCCCTTGGCCTGAGCACATTACGTTTTCTCAATCCAAACCAGTCAAATGGGAGAAATACGCAGGAATCTGTATTCTGTGTGGGCAAAACATGTAGAAATGTGTGATGTTACACATCTCTCACTCTCGCTCTCTCTCCCTCTTGTTTTCTCTCTCTTTCTTTCATCCTCATCAAACTGGCTAAGGCTTTTTAGAATAGACGTTCAGCGATGACATCTAGTGTTAGAGATACGTACATGCGTTGATGCTCAGGGATTATTATATTGAACGATAATACATTAGAGATAACATATCTAGCTAGATTATTCTCTACATGAGTTTGATCAGTGGCCCAGGCCTATGTGATGGAGATAAGTAGGCTGAAGAAAGAAGTGAAGAAGCAAGGCCACACCTTAAGGTGAATGTTCTTTCAGTAGATTAATAATTGTTTTCATATTTGGGGAACACTTTACTTGACACCCACATGACTTTGTCATAACCATGTCATAATATGTCAAAACAGCTGATATGACTTGTCATAACCATGTCATAATATGTCAAAACAGCTGATATGACTTGTCATAACCATGTCATAATATGTCAAAACAGCTGATATGACTTGTCATAACCATGTCATAATATGTCAAAACAGCTGATATGACTTGTCATAACCATGTCATAATATGTCAAAACAGCTGATATGACTTGTCATAACCATGTCATAATATGTCAAAACAGCTGAAATGACTTGTCATAACCATGTCATAATATGTCAAAACAGCTGATATGACTTGTCATAACCATGTCATAATATGTCAAAACAGCTGATATGACTTGTCACAACCTGTTATAACAAGGACCTACAAAACGTACCACACAAGGCAAAACATTGCATTATACCATAGCCTACATGTCAACAGTATGTTTATGTTGTATATATATTAAATTATCATTGTAATGTACTGTATGTGATAGGCCTATCTGGCTTATGTCATTATGGTATTCATAATCTTTTTTGACTGTCATAAAGTGTCTTCCTAGTCCAAGTAAAGTAACACAGGATGGTCATAAATCTCCATGACAGTGGCAGAAAATTATTTTAAATATGATGAAAAAAACCATGACTAATTTATTCATTACAACATCAACAAAGGATAAAAGAAACAAACTTTTAAACGAAATTACAACGTCAACAAAGGATTTAAGAAACAAACTTAAACGAAAGGAATTTTCTTTGCAGGGAAAACCTCATTTCTGTGTTTGTGGGTTTTGATACGCCTATGCAGGTCTGATAACCAGTCATAAAATAATGCAATATATGTCACAACAGGTGTAAATATATGGGTCATGACAATGTTTGACCATATTATGACAGGTTATGACATACAGTATTATGATGTGGTTATGACCATGCCATAAAGTGTCATGGCACTGGGTGTCAAGTAAAGTGTCATGGCACTGGGTGTCAAGTAGAGTGTCATGGCACTGGGTGTCAAGTAAAGTGTCATGGCACTGGGTGTCAAGTAAAGTGTCATGGTACTGGGTGTCAAGTAAAGTGTCATGGTACTGGGTGTCAAGTAAAGTGTCATGGCACTGGGTGTCAAGTAGAGTGTCATGGCACTGGGTGTCAAGTAGAGTGTCATGGCACTGGGTGTCAAGTAAAGTGTTATGGCACTGGGTGTCAAGCAAAGTGTCATGGCAATGGGTGTCAAGTAAAGTGTTATGGCACTGGGTTTTAAGTAAAGTGTTATGGCACTGGGTGTCAAGTAAAGTGTTATGGCACTGGGTGTCAAGTAAAGTGTCATGGCACTGGGTGTCAAGTAAAGTGTTATGGCACTGGGTGTCAAGTAGAGTGTTATGGCACTGGGTGTCAAGTAGAGTGTCATGGCACTGGGTGTCAAGTAGAGTGTTATGGCACTGGGTGTCAAGTAGAGTGTTATGGTACTGGGTGTCGAGTAAAGTGTCATGGCACTGGGTGTCAAGTAGTGTCAAGTAGAGTGTTATGGCACTGGGTGTCAAGTAAAGTGTCATGGCACTAGGTGTCAAGTAGAGTGGCATGGCACTGGGTGTCAAGTAGAGTGTTATGGCACTGGGTGTCAAGTAAAGTGTTATGTTACTGGGTGTCAAGTAAAGAGTTATGGCACTGGGTGTCAAGTAAAGTGTTATGGTACTGGGTGTTAAGTAAAGTGTTATGGCACTGGGTGTTAAGTAAAGTGTTATGGTACTGGGTGTCAAGTAAAGTGTCATGGCACTGGGTGTCAAGTAGAGTGTTATGGCACTGGGTGTCAAGTAAAGTGTCATGGTACTGGGTGTCAAGTAGAGTGTTATGGCACTGGGTGTCAAGTAAAGTGTCATGGCACTGGGTTTTAAGTAAAGTGTCATGGCACTGGATGTCAAGTAAAGTGTCATGGCACTGGGTGTCAAGTAGAGTGTTATGGCACTGGGTGTCAAGTAAAGTGTTATGGTACTGGGTTTTAAGTAAAGTGTCATGGCACTGGGTGTCAAGTAAAGTGTTATGGTACTGGGTTTTAAGTAAAGTGTCATGGCACTGGGTGTCAAGTAGAGTGTCATGGTACTGGGTGTCAAGTAAAGTGTCATGGCACTGGGTGTCAAGTAAAGTGTCATGGCACTGGGTGTCAAGTAAAGTGTTATGGTACTGGGTTTTAAGTAAAGTGTCATGGCACTGGGTGTCAAGTAGAGTGTCATGGTACTGGGTGTCAAGTAAAGTGTCATGGCACTGGGTGTCAAGTAAAGTGTCATGGCACTGGGTGTCAAGTAAAGTGTTATGGTACTGGGTTTTAAGTAAAGTGTCATGGCACTGGGTGTCAAGTAGAGTGTTATGGCACTGGGTGTCAAGTAGAGTGTTATGGTACTGGGTTTTAAGTAAAGTGTTATGGTACTGGGTTTTAAGTAAAGTGTCATGGCACTGGGTGTCAAGTAGAGTGTTATGGCACTGGGTGTCAAGTAAAGTGTTATGGTACTGGGTTTTAACCTGTCTACGATACTGGTTCCCAATTGGGGATCAACCCTCCCACGTTCAGCTGAAACGGTGGCGCATGGAACGCAAAAATATTCTTACAAATATTTAACCTCCACACATTAACAAGTCCAATAGCTCAAATGAAAGATAAACACCTTGTTCATCTAGCCAGCAAGTCAGATTTCTAAAATGTTTTACGGCGAAAACATAGCACATATATATGTAAAACCACCACCAGACACAGCTCATTTCAATAGCCAAAACATGCAATCAACAAACGCAGGATTAAAAAATAAATCGCTCACTAACCTTTTGAAAATCTTCATCAGATGACAGTAATATGACATATTACACAGTACATATTTTTTTTTTTCAATAATATGCCATTTATATCCATAAATGTCCATTTACAGTGAGTTCACCTTCAGAAATTACTCAAAAATGCCCGCAGGAAATCTATGTAGCGCGGCAAGATAACGTAAATAGACATCATAAACTTTGACTAAATATACATGTTCTACATATAGTTAGAAAGATACACTGCTTCTTTATGCAACCGCTGTGTTAGATTTATTTTTAATGTTACAGAAATCGCACACTATTCCATATGCTGAGACAGCGCTCAGTTCCAAGCTACATTTCCACGTAATGTTGGAGTCAACAGAAACACAGATTTAAGCATAAATATTCCCTTACCTTCGATGGTCTTCGTTCAGAATGTTCTGGAAGGCTTCATACTTACCCAATACATCGTTTGGTTTCAAGTCTTGCGTCTTTGTATTAGCTACTGCTAATAACATCAGCTGAAATGCACCCAAAACGTCCTCTGGTCCGGATAAGTTGCGCATCAAAACTTCAAAATTACACATTATATGTCGACTAAACAGGTCAAACTAAGTGCAGAAGCAAGCTTTATGATGTTTTAGACATGCAAAACAAACTTCAATTCAATCGGCCATCGTCTGCCCTTCTCTTGAGTGCTGGAAACAAAGGAATGGCTGAGACCAATTCGCGCCCATACGCACAGCCTATTCTCTCGTGGCACGCACTAATTTCCCATAGGGTCAATTCTCGCGGGATTTGAACGATTTGAAGCTCTAATGAAAGAGGACATCTAGCGGAAGAGAAAGAAAGTGTCCCCAGAATCATAGCTCGTTGGGAAGGGTGGGGGCCATGACGTCAAAGTTGCTCCAACTTTCATGGCCACAAAAACTAGTTTGGAAGAATGCCTGCCCTGTGAGTTCTGCTATACTTACAGACATAATTCCAACGGTTTTAGAATCTTTAGAGTGTTTTCTATCCAATAATAATTTTTATTTGCATATATTAGCAATTTTTGACAGATTTTTTTTCCAGTTTACTAGGGGTACCCAATCTCTCCAAAGGGGGTGTATGTCTGCCATATCCTTAACAGTAAAGTGTCATGGCACTGGGTGTCAAGTAAAGATGGGTGCTGTTAATCAGCTAGGATGCCTATCAGATGTAATTATTAATTCCTACATTAATACACACCTCCTTATGAGAGCAAGGAGCTATTTACTTTTTGCTAATAATCTCAAATCAAAATTAAATTTCTCACTTGGCACAGATATCAGTTCAATGTTTTTATTTACGTTTGGCTGAGTTGTCAACTATTGTGAATTCAGTGTGACAAAAGAGGACATTCCCTAACATTGATGACTTTTTGCAAATCCAATCAGTTTTCCACATTGATTCAATGTCATCAAGTATGTTTTGTTGTTGTTGAACTGATGTGGAAATGATATTGATTCCATGTCATCAAGTATGTTTTGTTGTTGTTGAACTGATGTGGAAATGATATTGATTCCATGTCATCAAGTATGTTTTGTTGTTGTTGAACTGATGTGGAAATGATATTGATTCAACCAGTTTTTTGCCTGGTGGGGTGCTATGCCTTAATGTAATAGGCCAGGGTTTTCAAACCTTTCCTCGGGACCTCCAGCCTTTCCATGTATTGTAACTATTCCACAGCTAGCATGCCTGATTCAACTTGTCAACTAATCATCAAGCCCTTGAATAGGTGAATCAGGTGAGCTAGTTCCCTGGCTACAACAACATTGTGTGGAACGTCTGGGAGATATGTTTGAAAACCACTGTAGCAGACTTTCACCCCTTGCAAGCTCTGAGGTTTGATATATCGGCCATTTCAGCACCATGGACAGCGCCCGCCTGACCGCACGAGACTGTAGGGCAGAATGTCGCAAATGAGTGCACTGCAATTTCACTGCACTGATTGCTTTGAAATAACATAGGCTTTTGTAATTTAGCACGAGTTGTGACGGCGTGTCACCTTTAATTTTCCCGTAGGCAAACACACATGTGTCCTTTTCAAAATAAAATCCGGAAAATTAACATTCGCTTCTAATTGTGACGTACCGTTTTGGGGCTTTACAGTGATTTGTGATGCTACGCTATGAATCTATGAACTGGCTTTATTTGAACTATTTTTACTAGATCCATGCACTGCAATGTAGGCAAAAAAATCCTATAGCCTACCATTATTCACATTAGGGAAGGTTATGCAATAATGCAATCCATGTATTTCATAAGCTATAGCGCACAGTTATGATTGCACAAATTAAATATTTTTCTGAAGAAAAAAATACATTGGTTTATTGTAGGTTTTGTGAAACGGGTTATTTATGTTTGGTGATCTCTGGCTGAGCTGCATACACCGCTGCTCATGCGCCCAGGGTTGAAGGCTGTAGGGTGACTTCAGTTGCAGCATCCTATTTCAGCCTGGTCTCATAGAATAGAAGTAACATAGTAATTATAATCCTGGATTGGAACGAGTATGATATATTATGGTTGATATGGTTACATAAGGCAGATGATTACTTAAAGGAAAAATGAAAGTAGCCTTGTTGGTTGGAATGGATGGGTGGGCATACAACACAACATCTAGCAACCCAAGGTTGAGAGTTTTATTTTTTAAATTTGATTTCACATGTATTTAACCGGGTAGGCTAGTTGAGAACAAGTTCTCATTTGCAACTGCGACCTGGCCAAGATAAAGCATAGCAATTCGACACATACAACAACACAGAGTTACACATGGAATAAACAAAACATAGTCAATAATACAGTAGAACAAAATAAAACAAAAAGTCTATATACAGTGAGTGCAAATGAGGTAAGGGAGTTAAGGCAATAAATAGGCCATGGTGGCGAAGTAATTACAATATGGCAATTACACACTGGAATGGTAGATGTGCAGAAGATGAATGTGCAAGTAGAGATACTGGGGTGCAAAGGAGCAAGATAAATAACTAAATTCAGTATGGGGATGAGGTAGGTAGATAGATGGGCTGTTTACAGATGGGCTATGTACAGGTGCAGTGATCTGTGAGCTGCTCTGACAACTGGTGCTTAAAGCTAGTGAGGGAGATATGAGTCTCCAGCTTCAGAGATTTTTGCAGTTTGTTGCAGTCATTGGCAGCAGAAAACTGGAAGGAAATATGACCAAAGGAGGAATTGGCTTTGGGGGTGACCAGTGAGATATACCTGCTGGAGCGCATGCTACGAGTGGGTGCTGCAATGGTGGCCAGTGAGCTGAGATAAGGCGGGGCTTTACCTAGCAGAGACTTGTAGATAACCTGCAGCCAGTGGGTTTGGCGACGAGTATGAAACGAGGGCCAACCAACGAGAGCGTACAGGTGGTACAGGTCGGGTAGTTTATGGAGCTTTGGTGACAGTTCAATTCTCATTGTGGACAATTTTGGCATTTTAGATCGGCTAACTTTTCAAATAATTACTACTTTTCAGCTACTTTTCAACTACTTAGCATGTTAGCTAACTCTTTGCCTAACCTTAACGTTAACCATTTTAGCTAACTCTTCCCCTTCCCCTAACATTTTAAAATAACTCCTAAACTTAACCCTAACCCTATCCCCTAACCTAGCTAACATTAGCCAGCTAGCTAATGTTGGCCACCTAGCCACCTAGCTAGCTTCGTAACATATCATACGTTTTGCTAATTCGTAACAAATTGTATATTTAGAAAATTCGTAACATATTGTACAACATACAAATTCGTAAAATATTTTGCATTTTGAAAATTCTTAACAAATAATATGAATTGTAATTTGTAAAATAACACATGAAATGGGTGATGGACATCCACAAATGAATACATGCCATACAAAATGAGTATCTCGGATTTACATAAATAATATTACGAAATGCTCTGAGACCAGGTTGCCTATTTCCAGATCGGAATGAATGGGCAGTTGTTTTCTGTTCATTGCGAAGTAAAGAGGGAGTGCTGAATGTTGCAATAGAGTATCGTCAGTTTACCGCCAGACAGCAGCATCACCTTGATGATGTAGCCGAACAACAACAGCAAACTCGCCAATTTTGATTTGGGACCAACGTGGCTCAATTCAGAGCTCACTGTGTGCTTGCTTTGTCCGGGACGTTAGCGCTGCCACACGACACTTCGGATGAGTCTTGGATAGTGCTCAGGGGAATTTAGCCTAGAGTTCATCACCGTTTTTGTAATGCTTTTCTTTTACAACTAATATTACCATCAGAAGCGTTGCTGATCTTTACCGTGCCAATTATTTAGCTAATGGGTCGTTTTAGTGGATGTTCCCTCATGATTTCAGTGAGAAGATGACTGCATTTACTTTGCTCTGCTCGGTCGTGTGATTGCAGTGGGATAGCGGACGCTCACATTCAACGCTGGACTGAGATAGCATAGTTGTTCTAATCAAATATAAAGATTGTTTTGTTTTTTATCAGTCTCGTGCTTATCTTTGATGACAATTGCCTAGCGCTGGCATAAGTTTGAGTTGACATAGACCGCCAAAAGACACAGAACCTAAACGTCGTTTCAACTTCTAGTCGTTTTTTTGACAACAGTCTTGACGGAGGAAGAATATGTTGATGAAGGAATATAGAATATGTATGCCGCTCACTGTGGAAGAGGTAAGTTAGGGTACTTATATCTCCCAGTTTTTCTGAACATTTTGCGTTTTCTTCTGTCCTACTAAACCTAAAACTGTGAAAGGTTTAGGCTGTTGCATGGTAGGTATCGCGTTGGTCATTGTATGGAATGTCTACCATGCTAGTTGCAAACTGGATGGAGTAGGTAGTTATGCCATTTTCTTGTGAAGAACTTTTGTACCACACTGATTGTAGGAGCTATTTAGAGTACTGTAGGCTAAACCACAGGGTGGTGCTGTTGGAAGTATGCTAGGCCTACGCCATACTTTCCTTGTTTGTTTTTTGGGCTTTAAGTGCCAAATCTTCACATGCATATCTAAGACACCAAGCAAAACATGTAGAGATGTTACAGTATGTTGTTGTCTGTGTGTGTCACTCTGCTAGCCTACTCATACGACCATCAGTTAGGACTTGTGTCACTCTGCTATTCTACTCATATGACCATCAGTTAGGACTTGTGTCACTCTGCTAGCCTACTCATACGACCATCAGTTAGGACTTGTGTCACTCTGCTAGTCTACTCATACGACCATCAGTTAGGACTTGTGTCACTCTGCTAGCCTACTCATACGACCATCAGTTAGGACTTGTGTCACTCTGCTAGCCTACTCATACGACCATCAGTTAGGACTTGTGTCACTCTGCTATTCTACTCATACGACCATCAGTTAGGACTTGTGTCACTCTGCTATTCTACTCATTCGACCATCAGTTAGGACTTGTGTCACTCTGCTAGCCTACTCATACGACCATCAGTTAGGACTTGTGTCACTCTGCTATTCTACTCATACCACCATCAGTTAGGACTTGTGTCACTCTGCTATTCTACTCATACGACCATCAGTTAGAACTTGTGTCACTCTGCTATTCTACTCATACGACCATCAGTTAGGACTTGTGTCACTCTGCTAGCCTACTCATACGACCATCAGTTAGGACTTGTGTCACTCTGCTAGCCTACTCATACGACCATCAGTTAGGACTTGTGTCACTCTGCTAGCCTACTCATACGACCATCAGTTAGGACTTGTGTCACTCTGTAACTACAATGCCTCTGTAACTGTTTTCCCTCTGGTACAAATATAGAGTTAACTGATCGAAAGTGTTTGCTACCCTTCCCCAGACCTGTGCCTCGACACATTCCTGTATTGGAGCTCTACAGACAATTCCTTCAACCTCCTGGCTTGGTTTTTGCTCTGACATGCACTGTCAACTGTGGGACCTTTTATATAGACAAATCATGTCCAAATCATGTAAATATACTACAGGTGAACTCCAATCAAGTTGTAGAAACATCTCAAGGATGATCAATGTAAAGAGTATGCACCTGAGCTCAATTTCGAGTGTCATTGCAAAGGGTCTGAATACTTATGTAAATAAGGTATTTCAGTTTTTTTATTTTTGATAAATTAGCTAACATTTCTAAAAACCTGTTTTCGCCTTGTCATTATGGGCTATTGTGTGTAGATATATATATATATATATATATATATATATATATATATATATATAAAAATCCATTTTAGAATAAGGTTGTAACATAACAAAATGTGGAAAAGGTGAAGGGGCCTGAACACTTTCCGAATGCACTGTATGTGGGGGTGTTCATTCCCTTAATTTAAAGACACAAGTAAACTCCTGTAATGATCATTAGTATTTCCTATTTGTGTCCTTTTAGGGATGGTTTCTAAGAAATGACTTCATTTAAAAATAACTGGATCGTTCACATGTTGTTCTATAGTGAAAAATATATAAATGCAACATGCAAAAAATGTCAAAGATTTTTACAGAGTTACAGTTCATATAAGGAAATCAGTCAATGGAAATAAATTAATCTATGGATTTCTCATGACTGGGAATACAAATATGCATCTGTGGGTCACAGATGCCTTTAAAAGGCAGGGGCGTGGATCAGAAAACTAGTCAGTATCTGGAATTTTTTCGATGGGAAGTTAAGCCCTAGGAATTTTTGCTTAAATTCATCTAAAAGTTAGCTAATAACAGTGAACCTTTTTTTGTGGGATACACGTAAGGCAATTCTACGTCTTGTGGCATATTTTGGTTAAACTATCCTCAATTCAATGGAATGGAATGGAATCACATGTACAGCTGATTCTCAAGATCTTGCACACAAATGAGATGCTATTGAGCCCACACTACTACACTGTCAGAGGCAAGGACTACATGCTTTTTGATTACAAAACTGGGTGGGGTGAATATATTTTATATGACATACATGATTTTTTGTTAACTAGTAAATAGTAGCCTAAATGTGTTTTTAAATCATTTCTAACTTTTTAACAATTTATGCTAATTATTTTTTGATACCATGTAGGTTTTAGCATGCTTGAGCCTGCTAACTGAGGAGTGTTAATTCACCTGTTTCCATACATGTTTAATTTTAAAACATTTGTCTTACAAAGGTGTTGTTTAATCTATCTGTTTAACTATTTATCTGTACATGAAATTGTATTTGTTTTTTAAAAACCTATTTAAAAAAAAATCTTTACAGGAAAATGCCACGGGCGCTATCTGATGTGTGGAGACATTTCCCTGCAGCTAATGTAGAAGGAAAAGCTGTGTACTTTTGCAAATACTGTGCCAAATCATATGTGAAAAATGCAACAAAAATGCAGAATCATCTGGCCAAGTGCATAAAGTTCCCTCAGCGCTCACAACAAGCAATCTCTGACAAAAGTCCCTACACTTCTATTCGAGGTGAAAATGATGAATCCGACACCTTAGCGATAGCAACAGCTCATGGTCCTCCTGGAATCTGATGTTTTTTTTACTTAGTGGAGGAACGTAGTCAGAGAAATGCTGATGAATGTCTTGCTCGATCTGTGTATACAACTGGTTCAGCTCTGATGCTCACAGGCAATGTGTATTGGAAGAGATTTCTGAATGTTCTTCGCCCAGCATACACTCTTCTAACCAGACATGCATTGTCTACTCATTTGCTGGATGCAGAGTTCAACAGAGTTTAAGTGAAGGTCAAGCAAATCATAGAGAATGCAGACTGTATTGCAATCATCTCTGATGGGTGGTCGAATGTTCGTGGGCAAGGAATAATTAAACTACATCATCTCCACCCCTCAACCAGTATTCTACAAGAGCACAGAAACAAGGGACAACAGACACACCGTTCTCTACATTGCAGATGAGCTGAAGGCAGTCATCAATGACCTTGGACCACAGAAGGTATTTGCACTGGTGACAGACAATGCTGCGAACATGAAGGCTGCTTGGTCTAAAGTGGAGGAGTCCTACCCTCACATCACACCCATTGGTTGTGCTGCTCATGCATTGAATCTGCTCCTCAAGGACATCATGGCACTGAAAACAATGGATACACTCTACAAGAGAGCCAAGGAAATGATTAGGTATGTGAAGGGTCATCAAGTTAGAGCAGCAATCTACCCCGCCAAGCAAAGTGAGAAGAATAAGAGCACCACATTGAAGCTGCCAAGGAACACCCGTTGGAGAGGTGTTGACATCATGTTTGACAGTCTTCTAGAGGTAAAACAGTCTGCCGATATGGACAGCCCCATCAAGAGGAGTCTCCTGGATTATGTATTTTGGGAGAGAGTGGTAAGCAGCCAGAAACTCCTGAAACCTATAGCAGTTGCCATTGCACGGATTGAGGGACAATTCCATCCTGTCTCATGTTCAGACTCTGCCTGCAGATGTAAGAGAAGAAATCCGTATTGCCCTGCCCACTTCACTGTTGCTCCAAGCAGAGGAAACTGTAGTTCTGAAATACATCAAAAAGCGTGAAGACTTCTGCCTGAAGCCCATTCATGCTGCAGTGTACATGTTGGACCCCAAGTATGCTGGCAAGAGCATCCTGTCTGGTGCAGAGATCAACAAGGCCTATGGTGTCATCACTACTGTGTCTCGCCACCCTGGCCTAGATGAGGGTAAGGTTCTTGGCAGTCTGGCGAAGTACACTTCCAAGCAAGGGCTTTAGGATGGAAATGCAATATGGCAGTCGTCCCAACATATCTCATCAGCCACCTGGTGGAAGGGACTTTGTGGATCTGAGACTCTTTCCCCTGTTGCCTCCTCCATCCTCCAAATCCCACCAACATCGGCCGCCTCAGAGCGCAACTGGTCCATGTTTTGGAACACACACACCAAAGCACGCAACAGGCTGACCAATACAAGGGTTGAAAAATTGGTGGCCTTCCGGGCAAATTTGAGGCTTTTTGAGCCTGACAACGAGCCATCCTCAACAAGGTTAGAAAGTGATAGTGAAGATGAGGCCTCAGAGTTTGATATTCAAGAGATAGATATTGAGGAGGTCCAGGGAGAAGACATGGAAGCCTGAGAGGAAGACAACCAAGGCTTTAGTTTCTAGACTGTCATTTTACACATGTATGTTGAAAACATTGTTGGGAGATGTGATGGATAATTGGGGATCCTTCAATATTCCCTTTTGTTGTTCAGTGAAATCATCCCATGTGAAGAGTCAACTCATTTAATTAAAGTTAAATTCGTAACTAAATCGTTTTTTAAATTTCTATTGGAAGGATTTAATAATTTGCAATTATGTCTACTTATGATAAGGTAAAAGGTTTATGTTTATGTCTCCATATGATATGGTAAATATATCCAATGCAAAAAACATCTACATTTCACTGGTATTAATATTAATTTGCATATATTACCATTAATTCCAATATATTCCCGTTAATTCCCACGGAAGGTTTCCACTTCTGAATATTCCCCAAAATGTGCAACCCTATCTGGATGTTTTTAGTTCAGCTCATGAAACATGGGAGCAACACTTTACATGTTGTGTTAGTATTTTTGTTCGGTATATAATGTATATTTAAACATTTTGAACTTAAAAAATTAAGCTTTGTAAAAATGTTATAATGGTTTTATGAGTTCTGTCACATATCATCTCTACAGCTGCATCCCAGACAGGGTCTGTAGTTGTTGTGAAGCACTGTGTGTTGTTCCTGATTAGAGGAAACACTCCCACCGTGGCCACTCTAACCATACAACATTGGTCTGCTGGCACCGCAGTGCTTTTCAATTTTGTCGACAAAATTATGCAGATGTGTTCACAGGCTGTGGGAGTTCCCTGGCTGCGAGACACTGGCAGTTAATTTACTGCATTCTGGGATGATGAGATACAGTACGTTTGATCTCAGGGGCATTACACTTGATCTTCAATGGGCAGAAAAACTATTTTAGTTCCCTGTGGATCATATTACTGTATCTTCAGAGAGAGAGAGAGAGAGAGCTCTGCTACCCACAGACTGTTTGTTTGATGCCAGAATAGGATCCTGAGCCTTCTTTGTTTCATGACCTTGCTGTGTTCTGATACCCCTGCCCTCAGTCATGACCTGAGAGAGGTTTACAGTATATGCAGGGAATGAGGGTATGTGTTCCTGCTAAGGCCAAACAATGATGGCTTGTGTGGGGACAAAAGCCCTTAGTATAGTCCTTCTGGAGAAGTAAGCCTATGACTTCCTGACCTCACAGCACACAAATCTGCATTTCAGAATCTTTGTTACTTTCAGTCTGACCCTGTGTATCAACTTGTAACTCTTGAACATCTTGGTTGAAATGATAAATTAAGGCCCTCTTCAACCTTTAGATTCCTGTTTGCTATAAGATGATGACCAGAGTTGACACTGCATTCCTCTATTCCTCAGCAAGAGGAATCATCTGTTTCCCCTGAAACATCAATTAGGCCTATTACTGTGTCATAAAGTCACAGGATCCAGGAGTCATTACACCCATTCCAAACATGTCAACACTTCACAAGAACGAGGTTCTCTTACGTAAAAATAAGCTAATTAACCCTTAGTTGCCATGGAAATGTCATAAAGGGGTGTAAGTCATAAAGTCAACCGAAAAGCTTTCTGTCACGGCCGTCTGGAAGGAATAAGTAGTCCAAAGCGCAGCGTGGTGGGCGTACATTTTCTTTATTTGATAAAAATGTTGCCAACAAAACAAAGAAACGACCGTGAAGCTTAACTGGGCGATAATGCCATTAACAAAGTCAACAACCCACACTGAAAGGAGGGAAAAAGGGCTACCTAAGTTTGATTCCCAATAAGAGACAACGATCGACAGCTGTCCCTGATTGAGAACCATACCCGGCCAAAACATAGAAATAAAGAAAACTAGAAATAAAAAAATAGAATGCCCACCCCACATCACACCCTGACCTAACCAAAAAGAGAAATAAAACGTCTCTCTAAAGTCAGGGCGCAACACTTTCTGCTTATAGAGACACGTACCTATGGACCCTCTTTAGGTCTCTACAGAACATTGACTGAGGTGTTTCTATATGGACTCTCTGGTCTCTACAGAACATTGACTTAGATGTTTCTATATGGACCATCTTTAGGTCTCTACAGAACATTGACTGAGGTGTTTCTATATGGACCATCTTTAGGTATCTACAGAACATTGACTGAGGTGTTTCTATATGAACCATCTTTAGGTCTCTACAGAACATTGAATGAGGTATTTCTATATGGACCATCTTTAGGTCTCTACAGAACATTGACTGAGGTGTTTCTATATGGACTCTCTGGTCTCTACAGAACATTGACTTAGATGTTTCTATATGGACCATCTTTAGGTCTCTACAGAACATTGACTGAGGTGTTTCTATATGGACCATCTTTAGGTCGATACAGAACATTGACTGAGGTGTTTCTATATGGACCCTCTTTAGGTCTCTACAGAACATTGACTGAGGTGTTTCTATATGGACTCTCTGGTCTCTACAGAACATTGACTGAGGTATTTCTATATGGACTCTCTGGTCTCTACAGAATATTGACTGAGGTATTTCTATATGGACCATCTTTAGGTCTCTACAGAACATTGAATGAGGTGTTTCTATATGGACCATCTTTAGGTCTCTACAGAACATTGACTGAGGTATTTCTATATGGACTCTCTTTAGTTCTCTACAGAACATTGACTGAGGTGTTTCTATATGGACTCTCTGGTATCTACAGAACATTGACTGAGGTGTTTCTATATGGACCATCTTTAGGTCTCTACAGAACATTGACTGAGGTGTTTCTATATGGACTCTCTTTAGTTCTCTACAGAACATTGACTGAGGTGTTTCTATATGGACTCTCTGGTCTCTACAGAACATTGACTTAGATGTTTCTATATGGACCATCTTTAGGTCTCTACAGAACATTGACTGAGGTGTTTCTATATGGACCATCTTTAGGTATCTACAGAACATTGACTGAGGTGTTTCTATATGAACCATCTTTAGGTCTCTACAGAACATTGAATGAGGTATTTCTATATGGACCATCTTTAGGTCTCTACAGAACATTGACTGAGGTGTTTCTATATGGACTCTCTGGTCTCTACAGAACATTGACTTAGATGTTTCTATATGGACCATCTTTAGGTCTCTACAGAACATTGACTGAGGTGTTTCTATATGGACCATCTTTAGGTCGATACAGAACATTGACTGAGGTGTTTCTATATGGACCCTCTTTAGGTCTCTACAGAACATTGACTGAGGTGTTTCTATATGGACTCTCTGGTCTCTACAGAACATTGACTGAGGTATTTCTATATGGACTCTCTGGTCTCTACAGAATATTGACTGAGGTATTTCTATATGGACCATCTTTAGGTCTCTACAGAACATTGAATGAGGTGTTTCTATATGGACCATCTTTAGGTCTCTACAGAACATTGACTGAGGTATTTCTATATGGACTCTCTTTAGTTCTCTACAGAACATTGACTGAGGTGTTTCTATATGGACTCTCTGGTATCTACAGAACATTGACTGAGGTGTTTCTATATGGACCATCTTTAGGTCTCTACAGAACATTGACTGAGGTGTTTCTATATGGACTCTCTTTAGTTCTCTACAGAACATTGACTGAGGTGTTTCTATATGGACTCTCTGGTATCTACAGAACATTGACTGAGGTGTTTCTATATGGACTCTCTGGTCTCTACAGAACATTGACTGAGGTGTTTCTATATGGACCATCTTTAGGTCTCTACAGAACATTGACTGAGGTGTTTCAATATGGACCCTCTTTAGGTCTCTACAGAACATTGACTGAGGTGTTTCTATATGGACCATCTTTAGGTCTCTACAGAACATTGACTGAGGTGTTTCTATATGGACCCTCTTTAGGTCTCTACAGAACATTGACGGAGGTGTTTCTATATGGACTCTCTGGTCTCGCAGCAGGTACAGTCCAAACAAACACCTCAGTTACAATGCTTTATTTCCATGGTGACATTGTTTTGCCGTGGAAATGAGAGCGGTGAAGGTTATCCCTTTTAATAGACCGAGCACAGCAGAATAGTTTGACAGATGGCCTCTCATTTAGCTGCTGCGCGGGATGTGCAATTAACAGAAGGGACAGTGAGTTCAGGGTTTTAAGTCATTTTCTTTCAGGACTCTCCGCTTGCAGGTTGAAACTACTCGACTTTCAGAGTCCACTTAAAGGAGGAAATGATCAAAAGGACGAGGTTGAGAATTTTATCATTCAATGGGCATATCTGATGTGCTATATCCTATTACAACCACTTCAAAATAAATGTATCCTATGTGTGCCATTACCATAACATCACTTCAAGCTCAATTCAATGTTATACAGTGCCTTGCGAAAGTATTCGGCCACTTGAACTTTGCGACCTTTTGCCACATTTCAGGCTTCAAACATAAAGATATAAAACTGTATTTTTTTGTGAAGAATCAACAACAAGTGGGACACAATCATGAAGTGGAACGACATTTATTGGATATTTCAAACTTTTTTAACAAATCAAAAACTGAAAAATTGGCCGTGCAAAATTATTCAGCCCCCTTAAGTTAATACTTTGTAGCGCCACCTTTTGCTGCGATTACAGCTGTAAGTCGCTTGGGGTATGTCTCTATCAGTTTTGCACATCGAGAGACTGACATTTTTTCCCATTCCTCCTTGCAAAACAGCTCGAGCTCAGTGAGGTTGGATGGAGAGCATTTGTGAACAGCAGTTTTCAGTTCTTTCCACAGATTCTCGATTGGATTCAGGTCTGGACTTTGACTTGGCCATTCTAACACCTGGATATGTTTATTATTGAACCATTCCATTGTAGATTTTGCTTTATGTTTTGGATCATTGTCTTGTTGGAAGACAAATCTCCGTCCCAGTCTCAGGTCTTTTGCAGACTCCATCAGGTTTTCTTCCAGAATGGTCCTGTATTTGGCTCCATCCATCTTCCCATCAATTTTAACCATCTTCCCTGTCCCTGCTGAAGAAAAGCAGGCCCAAACCATGATGCTGCCACCACCATGTTTGACAGTGGGGATGGTGTGTTCAGGGTGTTGCTTTTACGCCAAACATAACGTTTTGCATTGTTGCCAAAAAGTTAAATTTTGGTTTCATCTGACCAGAGCACCTTCTTCCACATGTTTGGTGTGTCTCCCAGGTGGCTTGTGGCAAACTTTAAACGACAATTTTTATGGATATTTTTAAGAAATGGCTTTCTTCTTGCCACTCTTCCATAAAGGCCAGATTTGTGCAATATACGACTGATTGTTGTCCTATGGACAGAGTCTCCCACCTCAGCTGTAGATCTCTGCAGTTCATCCAGAGTGATCATGGGCCTCTTGGCTGCATCTCTGATCAGTCTTCTCCTTGTATGAGCTGAAAGTTTAGAGGGACGGCCAGGTCTTGGTAGATTTGCAGTGGTCTGATACTCCTTCCATTTCAATATTATCGCTTGCACAGTGCTCCTTGGGATGTTTAAAGCTTGGGAAATCTTTTTGTATCCAAATCCGGCTTTAAACTTCTTCACAACAGTATCTCGGACCTGCCTGGTGTGTTCCTTGTTCTTCATGATGCTCTCTGCGCTTTTAACGGACCTCTGAGACTATCACAGTGCAGGTGCATTTATACGGAGACTTGATTACACACAAGTGGATTGTATTTATCATCATTAGTCATTTAGGTTAACATTGGATCATTCAGAGATCCTCACTGAACTTCTGGAGAGAGTTTGTTGCACTGAAAGTAAAGGGGCTGAATAATTTTGCACGCCCAATTTTTCAGTTTTTGATTTGTTAAAAAAGTTTGAAATATCCAATAAATGTCGTTCCACTTCATGATTGTGTCCCTCTTGTTGTTGATTCTTCACAAAAAAATACAGTTTTATATCTTTATGTTTGAAGCCTGAAATGTGGCAAAAGGTCGCAAAGTTCAAGGGGGCCGAATACTTTCGCAAGGCACTGTAGCTCCATAATGTCATGAATGACTAAAATAGCCTTGGCTTTTAATGCGGGACATATCTTTGTTCGATCTGTTCTATCTGTAGGCCATCTGTTGTTTCCAGGTGGTGCTTCAGTTTCTAATTCCCGCCTCCTGGACTTGAGCATATGGAATGGATTTATTTCCTCTTGTAACTACCCATCCCAGATCTGGGAGCGTAATCATCAACTGACACTAATTAGCATAACGCAACGGACATAAATATTACTAGAAAATATTCATATTCATGAAATCACAAGTGAAATATATTGAGACACAGCTTAGCCATTTGTTAATCACCCTGTCATCTCAGATTTTGAAAATATGCTTTACAGCCAAAGCAAGACAAGCATTTGTGTAAGTTTATCGATAACCTAGCATAGCATTATGCCTAGCTAGCAGCAGGCAACCTGGTCACGAAAATCAGAAAAGCAATCAAATTAAATTGTTTACCTTTGATGATCTTCGGATGTTTTCACTCACGAGACTCCCAGTTAGAGAGCAAATGTTCCTTTTTTCCAAAAATATTATTTTTGAAGCCGAAATACCTCCATTAGTTTTTCACGTTTGGCTGAGAATTCGACCGGAAATTGTGGTCACGACAACGCCGAAAAATATTCAAAATTAGCTCCATAATATCGACAGAAACATGGCAAACGTTGTTTATAATCAATCCTCAAGGTGTTTTTCAAATATCTATTCGATAATATATCAACCGGAACAGATGGCTTCTTAGTAGGAAAGAGAGAAACAATGACCGCATTTGTCCTTTACGCACAAAACACTCTGAGAGACTTCAGCTGACCACTGACGCGTTTTCAAAATAAAAGCCTGAAACTATGTATTGTGACACTAGACACATTAGGGAAGCCATAGAAAAAGGAATCTGGTTGATATCTCATTCACTGCTCAATAGGGACACATAGGAACGCAGAGGTTTCTAAATAAGAGTCACTTCCTGATTGGATTTTTCTCAGGCTTTCGCCTGCAATAACAGTTCTGTTATACTCACAGACAATATCTTTACAGTTTTGGAAACTTTAGAGTGTTTTCTATCCTAAGCTGTCAATTATATGCATATTCTAGCATCTTGTCCTGACAAAATAGCCCGTTTACTTAGGGAACGTTATTTTTCCAAAAATGAAAATAGTGCCCCCTAGATTCAAGAAGTTTTTAAGCTTATTGGTATCTGTAGAGTGTTTGTTGTGTTTTGGTATGTTAGGAATAGTTGGCCTTACTGTCTTCACTACCCCTAGTGTTTCTTTGAGGTCGTAATGATTTAACCATCTACGTGACCAGGTGTACTATTCCCCACAGTTATTAACAAATGAGAACATTGCCTACTCCCCATTGAAGAGACCAAGTGAGAAAGTATCACCCTCTGAAGTCTATCGAACCTCATCCAACCATATTGTTCTCTCATCAACCCCACCAGTAAATTGTTCTTGTGTGTTGCCGTGTGATTGTGATTATAGGTCTGTCACTATATCACGGCTCTGGACAGGCTTAGTCTAGCTGGCTGAACACTGGCGGTCTGGCCACTGGCTATAAACCAGATGGGGTTCTTTTTTTGGGCTCACTTGTGATTGAAGATTATATTTTCCCTCCCGACCAGGCTGCCGGTTTAATCTGTTGATGATATCACTGGACTGACCTCCAGTCAGTTTGATGACGTGGTCTAGCTCCAGCCAGTTGCATGGCAGTATGGATCTGTCTCAGAATTGAAATGACCCTTTGCATTTGTCTGAATGTTCACAAATAAGTATCTGTCAGATAAAAAACACATTTTTACCTTGAAATATCACAGACACAGTGCTTCAGACACAGTGCTTCAGAGACAGTGCTTCAGAGACAGTGCTTCAGAGGCAGATGGATGTTGGCCCTTGCTATATCAAAAGCATATACTATATCAAGTGTTGATTATGTAAGCTACTTGTTTCTTTTAGTCCATTCAAGTAGAGAAAATCCTGGTGGTTACCTTGTTCTAACTAAATCATAGCTCAATGCGTTTTCCTCAGCGTTGGGTAGGATACTTTCTAAACGTAATCTGTTAGTTACTAGTTACCTGTCCAAAATTGTAATCCGTAACGTAACTTTTGGATTACCCAAACTCAGTAATGTAATCGAATTACATTCCCCCTTAAGAGGCATGAGAATGCATTTGGTGTCATCATAATGGCCTCTGACTTGTCGTCAGACTCGCTCAGGTGGAATAAACTTAAAGTTGCGCCTTTTTTCAATGCTGAATTGAATGTCGTTGAGAAAACAGAAAGGTGTAATTTCCCGCAAACATCCTTTCTGCATTTAAAAGTAATCCAAGAAGTAATTTAGTTTTTCAAAAGTATCTGTATTCTGATTACAATATTTTTGCTGGTGATGTAACCGATTACAGTTTGTTTTTTGTAATCATATTACATGTAACTGATTACATGTAAGCAGTTACTACCCAACCCTGGTTTTCCTGTTCTAAACCATTCCATCCCCTGGTGCGGGTCATCTGCATTGCTAATACTTTCCATAAGATAACGGAACTGTCACGACTCTTCTCATCACATGTCATCACTGCATGGCTTGCAGAGCCATCAAGAGAGACACAGAAAAGTGTAATTAAGTCAGAGAATAGATTGTTTTGATGTGTGAAGCTTCGGGGGACACAACTCCATGTTCGCTGCACTGCTTAAGGATTTAGAAAATCAAATCAAACAAATCACATTTTATTTGCTCTGTGATGTGGTCTGTGATGTGGTCTGTGGTGTGTGTGCGTGTGTTTAGACTATGCTAGGCTATTTTCTTCTCGCTGAAGCTCTCCCATGGAGCTTGAGGGGCGTGATGGAGTGTCTCTAATGTTGGCCCTGCATTACAATGGTGTCTCATAGCATCTCTCTGAGGCATAAAAAACTAAACTAATTTCTTAGAAATAACCAATCATTTGTCTCTCTTGTGAAACAAACGACCAACAACGACACACAGACTAATCTACTGACGAGACAACACAGAGAATGGGTCAATGTCTTTTTCTGCACTGGCTATCAGATGATTTGATTGCGTCTCCCAGAGTTGAGCTTTGAAAGCTCCGGGCAGTGTTCAATAGGCTGAAAACTGGAGAAAACATGTTGAAACGAATAGTCACTACCTGAACTCCTATCAGAATGCTCTTTTAGATTTATTTGTTTCATTATGTTTTTCCGTTTGGTGCCTACTGAACACTACCCAGGAGCTCTATTGTTTCACCAGCTCCCCTGTACTACTCTGCTCTTATGCTCTGCCTTTCCCCACAGGTCCCTACGCTATTGGCATTTGATTTCAAATCACCCACAAACAGCTCTGCTGTCTAGTGACACAGGAACACTGCACACAGTTATATGACATCCATGTTTGAGTGATTGAACAGCTAGATCTTAAATCTCATGCAGGGAGACTGAGGAAGGAACAGTGAATGAAATATCAAAGTATTGGGGGCTGAATGAACAACTGGAGTTTGTGTGTGGTGTGCGTGTGCGTACGTGCTTCTGTATTAGAGGTCGACCGATTATGATTTTTCAACGCCGATACCGATTATTGGAGGACCAAAAATGCCGATACCGATTAATCGGCCAATTTTACATTTTAAATTTATTTGTAATAATGACAATTACAACAACACGGAATGAACACTTATTTTAACTTAATATAATACATCAATAAAATCTATTTAGCCTCAAGTAAATAATGAAACATGTTCAATTTGGTTTAAATAAAAAAACAAAGTGTTGGAGAAGAAAGTAAAAGTGCAATATGTGCCATGTAAGAAAGCTAACGTTTCAGTTCCTTGCTCAGAACATATGAAAGCTGGTGGTTCCTTTTAACATGAGTCTTCAATATTCCCAGGTAAGAAGTTTTAGGTTGTAGTTATTATAGGAATTATAGGACTATTTCCCTCTATACCATTTGTATTTCATTAACCTTTGCCTATTGGATGTTCTTATAGGCACTTTAGTATTGCCAGTGTAACAGTATAGCTTCCGTCCCTCTCCTCGCTCCTCCCTGGGCTCGAACCAGCAACACAACGACAACAGCCACTATCGAAGCAGCATTACCCATGTAGAGCAAGGGGAACAACTACTAGAAGGCTCAGAGCGAGTGACGTTTGAAATGCTATTAGCGCGTGCTAACTAGCTAGCCATTTCACTTCGGTTACACCAGCCTCATCTCGGGAGTTGATAGGCTTGAAGTCATAAACAGCGCAATGCTTGACGCACAACGAAGAGCTGCTGGCAAAACGCACGAAAGTGAATGTTTACGCGCCTGCTGGCATATAATCTGAGAGCTGCTGGCATATAATCTGCTGCTTGTATGCTCAGTCAGATTATATGCAACGCAGGACACGCTAGATAATATCTAGTAATATCATCAACCATGTGTAATTAACTAGTGATTATGATTGATTGTTTTTATATAAGATAAGTTTAATGCTAGCTAGCAACTTACCTTGGCTTACTGTATTCGCGTAACAGGCAGTCTCCTTGTGGAGTGCAACGAGAGAGAGGCAGGTCGTTATTGCGGTGGACTAGTTAACTGTAAGGTTGCAAGATTGGGTCCCCCGAGCTGACAAGGTGAAAATCTGTCTTTCTGCCCCTGAACAGGCAGTTAACCCACCGTTCCTAGGCCGTCATTGAAAATAAGAATGTGTTATTAAATGACTTGTCTAGTTAAATAAAAGGTAAAAAAAAAATAAAAATACAGATTTCCGATTGTTATGAAAACTTGAAATCGGCCCTAATTAATCGCCCATTCCGATTAATCGGTCGACCTCTATTCTGTATGTGCATTCTGGCTCAAGTCAGTTGTCAGTTTATTCATTTGGTAGTAGTGCTTTCTTCCCTCACTTTGAAGAGGCTACAGCTGTTCGGGGTGTTACCGCTAACGACTCCCTGATGAGCATCGAGGAAATGTTTAGTATTCAGCTCGCGGGTCACCGACGTAATCATGTTCTGGCATCACAGTGTGAACCAACCAACCCTCTGTCAGCACCACTAACATCACTGACGTCCCTATTCTCTATTCACCCAGACAGGTAGGCTAGGTACACAGAAGATAAGGTGAAAACTTCAGAATAAATGACACTTATTTTGGGACTTATTCCAGACTGTGGGAGGTTACAGAACGTTCCTATAGAAATACATGGTGTGCACGAGACATGATTTGCTGATCCTGATTCAGCTAATCAAAGTTTTGGAGGATTAGTTGAGTAGTTAAACCAGGTGTTGTTGTGCTGGGCCGGGACAAAAGCCTGCTGGTGGCCAAACCCAGAAGGAAGAACTCTACCGTAGCGCGTAGCAACAGACTGAACTGTAGGTAATTAAGAGAACACTCTTTCTCCTTTGAATTTAGGCAAATAGAATGTCATGGCAACAGCTTATTCAGTGGCTCTGAGGCTTGTGGCTCATGACAGGCTAAGTGGTTCTGTAATCTCTATCTCATCTCTTTGTATCTCCAATCTCTCTCTGACGATGATGATTATTATTATTGACTGACAGCAACTTGTATTGTATTAATCTCACATTTCAGAATGAGAGAAACCCATCTTCAATCCTCTGAAATGTGTGTGTGTGTGTGTGTGTGTGTGTGTGTGTGTGTGTGTGTGTGTGTGTGTGTGTGTGTGTGTGTGTGTGTGTGTGTGTGTGTGTGTGTGTAAAACGCAGCATAAAACTACAGTATTCTTCATGGTGGCGGAGCTAATTGAAACTAACAGTCTCAGCCTTGCTCTCCAGTCCCCAAGGTAGAGGTTCTCTTCTCTGGCTACGAGGGGACTGTTCCCTTGCCTCTGTCTGGATCTCATCGTTCAGACTGGCCTGGCACAGAGAGACCAGACGGAAGGAGACACACTCAGCTATCCCATCTGCTAGATGTCAGGGGGTGAGTGTAGTGTGATATGCAGAACCCTCTCTGTTCCCTCACTGCGTCTCCTCCATGGCCTGGTGGCCAGTCTGTTTCTGCTCCACCATGCCAACTTGCCATTGTCTTGCCAATTATTGGCACCGATGCATTCCAGACTGTTTGGTAAAGCAATGATACAGTGTAGCGTTGTTATAGAAACAGTGATGTGTGCTATAGAGGCTTGCATTTTCAGGCACTCCGTCAAGAATTTGTCCATAAAGGGAAGTGGTCATATTAACACATGATGTAGTTCCTACTAAAGGGTTTGCCTCGTTGCCTCTGTCCTCTCCAATGTATGGCAAGGGAGGGAAATGCCTGTAAACAAGGAGGACGTTGTGGTATGTAGCCTACATTGATTTTCATTACAGCACTTGGACTTCCAGTTTGTCTTAAAGTATTTCAACCTCAGTGCTCCTGGTTATTATGGTTCTCATCCAGTAAATTGGCAGTTTAGGATCCTGTTTGGCCTCTTCCTGAACGGAGAGATGAACTGTCCTCTCCTTGTGCTCAGGCCACAGTGTAATGAGGCCTGAAGAATGGAGGGAGCACATAGACAGAATAAAGCAATAAGAGTGTCATTGTTGCTCTGGCAACCACTTTAGATTACAAAGTGTCTACTCTGCATATCCTTTCCAATAAAACTGGATCTGTGTGTGTGTGTGTGTGTGTGTGTGTGTGTGTGTGTGTGTGTGTGTGTGTGCGCGAGCGAGCATGTGTCCATTGAGCTCTCTGGAGCTCTCAGTGCCAGCCAGCATTGTGACTGCAGTACTTTTAATCATGCTGTTGGCCTGGACTGGACTTGCTCTAAAGACACCTTGGAGAGGAAATCTCTCTGAATGAAGTGTGTGTGTCATAGAAAGACTCCAGAGTGTGTTTGTGTGTGGTGTAGAAAGACACCAGAGTGTGTTTGTGTGTGTGTTGTAGAAAGACTCCAGAGTGTGTTTGTGTGTGTTGTAGAAAGACTCCAGAGTGTGTTTGTGTGTGTTGTAGAAAGACTCCAGAGTGTGTTTGTGTGTGGTGTAGAAATACTCCAGAGTGTGTTTGTGTGTGTTGTAGAAAGACTCCAGAGTGTGTGTGTGTGTGTTGTAGAAAGACTCCAGAGTGTGTGTGTGTGTGTTGTAGAAAGACTCCAGAGTGTGTTTGTGTGTGTTGTAGAAAGACTCCAGAGTGTGTTTGTGTGTGTTGTAGAATGACTCCAGAGTGTGTTTGTGTGTGTCATAGAAAGACTCCAGAGTGTGTGTGTGTGTGTTGTAGAATGACTCCAGAGTGGGTTTGTGTGTGTCATAGAAAGACTCCAGAGTGTGTTTGTGTGTGTTGTAGAATGACTCCAGAGTGTGTTTGTGTGTGTCGTAGAAAGACTCCAGAGTGTGTGTGTGTGTGTGTTGTAGAATGACTCCAGAGTGTGTTTGTGTGTGTTGTAGAAAGACTCCAGAGTGTGTTTGTGTGTGTTGTAGAATGACTCCAGAGTGTGTTTGTGTGTGTCGTAGAAAGACTCCAGAGTGTGTGTGTGTGTGTGTGTTGTAGAATGACTCCAGAGTGTGTTTGTGTGTGTCGTAGAAAGACTCCAGAGTGTGTTTGTGTGTGTTGTAGAAAGACTCCAGAGTGTGTGTGTGTGTGTTGTAGAAAGACTCCAGAGTGTGTGTGTGTGTGTGCGTGTGGACTGACTCAACAATGCATCACTTACACATGCTGTTTGTATCTACAATTGTCAGTCACCAGATGAGCCCATGTCTCCATTAACTTCCACTTCATCACAGCAGGATCACTACAACACTATTCATTCTCAGTGTGACACTCATGGCTATGTTCTGATATGAACTGAAATAAAAGCATGACTGTTTCACTAACAAATGGACTTTTAGCAGAGCAGTGTGTCTTTCTCTTCCGCTATCCTCTATAGAACACCTGACAACACTTCAGTAGCCATCCCTTAAAAATCCTCTACAGCAAGGCACATGTCCTATAATACTCCTGTATTACCCTGTAATTCATCCAAGGCTATTAAACCATATCTCAGATAAAGGTAGCTAGCCTTGATATGGCTGTAGTAGCATCTAGTATTATGGAACATGGAGTGTAAATAATGGAGGCTATATCAGGGCTAGTGAAGCAGCAGGAGAACACTAACCTAACCCCCTTTTTCAGGGGAAACGGAAGTTAGGTTGAAAATACTGTATCCCTGAAAACCGAAAACATCCGCTTTCTGTCAACGCCGCTGTGGGTGGGAGGACACTGATGTACTCTCTCACTCTACCTCCCAGTCAATCAGTTGTCAGTGTTACGGTTGAATTATGTCACTGTGTTACTCTGTCTGGAGGACACGGCCCATTAGCTATTACTGTGATGGAGTCTCTCTACCACACACACTTTGGAGTCAGACAGACTCCCCAGGCAGACTACATTAGAGAATGTCTGCGTCCCAAACGACACCCTGTTCCCTATCAAGTGCACTACTTTTGACCAGGACCCATATTAATGCACTATGTAGGGAATAGGGTGCAATTTGAGAGTCATTCTATGATTTAGCCCAGTTGGGGCTGAAAGAGCCCACTAAGCTTGGCCCACAAGGGGTAGTACTGTTGATAATGGACAGACTGGGGGTGGAGGGAGAAGTCTGTGGTCAAATATGCTGAGTAATACAGTACCAGTCAAAGGTTTGGACACTCATTCGACCATGAAGGCCTGATTCACACTGTCTCCTCTGAACAGTTGATGTTGAGATGTGTCTCGTACTTGAACTCTGTGAAGCATTTATTTGGGCTGCAATCTGAGGCTGGTAACTCTAATGAACATATCCTCTGCAGCAGAAGTAACTCTGGGTCTTCCTTTCCTGTGGCGGTCCTCATGAGAGACTGTTTCATCATAGCGCTTGATGGTTTTTGTGACTCCATTTGAAGAAACTGCTCCTTATTGACTGACCTTCAAATCTTAAAGTAATGATGGACTGTCGTTCCTCTTTTTTTACTTGAGCTGTTCTTGCCATAATATGGACTTGGTCTTTTAACAAATAGGGCCGTCTTCTGTATACTCCCTACCTTGTCACAACACAACTGATTAGCTCAAACACATCAAGAAAGAAATACCACAAATGAACTTTTAACAAGGCACACCTTCTGAAACACATTCTCACTTACATATTCCTGTCAACAAACTGATATGAAGTAAATGTCATTCAAATGTTTTATAATTATACAGTAGTATTTACATGGCTATTAGAACCTGTCTTCTAATGGCTTTCGTTTCTATGGAAAATGACTCATGTGCACCAATGTGAAGTTTATAGGAGCATATTATGAATTTATTAAGTGATTTAAAACTTCTGTTACCAAACTCGTAACGGAATTACAAAAAAATCTGTAACGAAATTACTATACTTTTTACTCCTTTTTCTCCATTCAATTGGTAGTTATTCAAATGGTAGTTAGTCTTGTTCCATCGCTGCGACTCCCGTACCGACTCGAGAGGCAAAGGTCGAGAGCCATGCATCCTCCAAAACCCGACCCTGCCAAGCCGCACTGCTTCTTGACACACAGCTCGCTTAACCCGGAAGCCAGCCGCACCAATGTACGCGACTGAAGTCAGCGAGTATGCATACGGCCCACCACTAGGAGTCGCTTGAGCGCAATAGGACAAGGATATCCCGGCCGGACAAACCCTCCCCTAACCCAGACGACGCTGGCTCTGCGACACAGTCTGGGATCGAACCCGGGTCTGTAGTGATGCCTTTAGCACTGCGATGCAGTGCCTTAGACCGCTGTGCCTCTCGGGAGGCCCTGGCCTTGATGTTAACATCATCAGATGGACTGGACTGGACCAGATCTGAACCTATCATATATGTATGTATATTTAGATTTATAGATGTATGCACATTACAGTGAGTACAGTACAGTAAGTAGAGTGAGCAGAGCAGAGTACAGTACAGTGGGCAGAGTAGACTACAGTACAGTGAGCAGAGTAGAGTACAGTACAGTGAGCAGAGTAGAGTACAGTACAGTGAGTAGAGTACAGTACAGTGAGTAGAGTACAGTACAGTGAGCAGAGTAAAGTACAGTACAGTGAGCAGAGTAGAGTACAATACAGTGAGCAGAGTAGAGTACAGTGAGTAGAGTAGAGTACATTACAGTGAGTACAGTACAGTGAGTAGAGTACAGTACAGTGAGTAGAGTACAGTAAGTAGAGTGAGTAGAGTACAGTACAGTGAGTAGAGTACAGTGAGTAGAGTAGAGTACAATACAGTGAGCAGAGTAGAGTACAGTGAGTAGAGTAGAGTACATTACAGTGAGTACAGTACAGTGAGTAGAGTACAGTACAGTGAGTAGAGTACAGTAAGTAGAGTGAGTAGAGTACAGTACAGTGAGTAGAGTACAGTGAGTAGAGTAGAGTACAGTGAGTAGAGTACAGTGAGTAGAGTACAGTACAGTGAGTAGAGTACAGTACAGTAAGTAGAGTACAGTACAGTGAGTAGAGTACAGTACAGTTAGTAGAGTAGAGTACAGTGAGTAGAGTAGAGTACAGTGAGTAGAGTACAGTGAGTAGAGTACAGTACATTGAGTAGACCAGAGTGAAATGAGTAGAGTAGAGTACAGTACAGTGAGTAGAGTACAGTACAGTAAGTAGACCAGAGTAAAGTGAGTAGAGTAGAGTACAGTAAGTACAGTACAATGAGTACAGTACAGTGAGTACAGTACAGTGAGTACAGTAAAGTGAGTACAATGAGTACAGTACCGTGAGTAGACTACAGTACAGTGAGTACAGTACAGTGAGTAGAGTACAGTAAGTAGACCAGAGTACAGGGAGTAGAGTACAGGGAGTAGAGTACAGTGAGTAGATTACAGTACAGTACAGTGAGTAGAGTAGAGTACAGTACAGTGAGTAGAGTAGAGTACAGTACAGTCAGTACAGTACAGTGAGTACAGTACAGTGAGAAGACCAGAGTAAAGTGAGTACAGTGAGTAGGTTACAGTACAGTGAGTAGAGTACAGTACAGTGAGCAGAGTAGAGTACAGTACAGTGAGCAGAGTAGAGTACAGTACAGTGAGCAGGGTAGAGTACAGTACAGTGAGCAGAGTACAGTACAGTGAGCAGAGTACAGTGAGTACAGTACAGTAAGTAGAGTACAGTGAGTAGAGTAGAGTACAGTGAGTAGAGTACAGTGAGTAGAGTACAGTGAGTAGAGTACAGTACAGTAAGTAGAGTGAGTAGAGTACAGTACTGTAAGTAGAGTGAGTAGAGTACAGTACTGTAAGTAGAGTGAGTAGAGTACAGTACAGTGAGCAGAGTAGAGTACAGTACAGTGAGTAGAGTAGAGTACAGTACAGTGAGTAGAGTACAGTGAGTAGAGTAGAGTACAGTGAGTAGAGTAGAGTACAGTGAGTAGAGTAGAGTACAGTGAGTAGACCACAGTACCGTGAGTACAGTACAGTGAGTAGAGTTCAGTACAGTGAGTAGAGTACAGTACATTGAGTAGACCAGAGTAAAGTGAGTAGAGTACAGTACAGTACAGTGAGTAGAGTACAGTACAGTAAGTCGACCAGAGTAAAGTGAGTACAGTACAGTGAGTAGAGTACAGCGAGTAGAGTACAGTGAGTAGAGTAGAGTACAGTGAGTAGGGTAGAGTACAGTACAGTGAGCAGAGTAGAGTACAGTGAGTAGAGTACAGTGAGTAGAGTACAGTGAGTAGAGTAGAGTACAGTGAGTAGAGTACAGTGAGTAGACCACAGTACCGTGAGTAGAGTACCGTACAGTGAGTAGAGTACATTACAGTGAGTAGAGTACAGTACATTGAGTAGAGTTCAGTACAGTGAGTAGAGTACCGTACAGTGAGTAGAGTACATTACAGTGAGTAGAGTACAGTACATTGAGTAGACCAGAGTAAAGTGAGTAGAGTACAGTACAGTACAGTACAGTGAGTAGAGTGCAGTGAGTAGAGTAGAGTACAGTGAGTAGAGTACAGTACAGTAAGTCGACCAGAGTAAAGTGAGTACAGTACAGCGAGTAGAGTACAGCGAGTAGAGTACAGTGAGTAGAGTAGAGTACAGTGAGTAGAGTAGAGTACAGTGAGTAGATTAGAGTATAGTGAGTAGAGTACAGTGAGTACAGTACATTGAGTACAGTGAGTACAATGAGTACAGTACAGTGAGTAGACCACAGTACAGTGAGTAGAGTACAGTAAGTAGACCAAAGTACAGTGAGTAGAGTACAGTACAGTACAGTGAGTAGAGTACAGTGAGTAGAGTACAGTGAGTAGAGTACAGTACAGTGAGTACAGTACAGTGAGTACAGTGCAGGGAGTAGAGTACAGGGAGTAGAGTACAGTGAGTACAGTACAGTGAGTAGAGTTCAGTACAGTGAGTAGAGTACCGTACAGTGAGTAGAGTACATTACAGTGAGTAGAGTACAGTACATTGAGTAGACCAGAGTAAAGTGAGTAGAGTACAGTACAGTACAGTACAGTGAGTAGAGTGCAGTGAGTAGAGTAGAGTACAGTAAGTCGACCAGAGTAAAGTGAGTACAGTACAGCGAGTAGAGTACAGCGAGTAGAGTACAGTGAGTAGAGTAGAGTACAGTGAGTAGAGTAGAGTACAGTGAGTAGATTAGAGTATAGTGAGTAGAGTACAGTGAGTACAGTACATTGAGTACAGTGAGTACAATGAGTACAGTACAGTGAGTAGACCACAGTACAGTGAGTAGAGTACAGTAAGTAGACCAAAGTACAGTGAGTAGAGTACAGTACAGTACAGTGAGTAGAGTACAGTGAGTAGAGTACAGTGAGTAGAGTACAGTACAGTGAGTACAGTACAGTGAGTACAGTGCAGGGAGTAGAGTACAGGGAGTAGAGTACAGTGAGTACAGTACAGTGAGTAGAGTATAGTGAGTAGAGTACAGTACAGTGAGTAGAGTACAGTACAGTGAGTACAGTACAGTGAGTACAGTACATTTAGTACAGTACAGTGAGTAGAGTACAGTGAGTAGAGCACAGTACAGTGAGTAGAGTACAGTACAGTGAGCAGAGTAGAGTACAGTACAGTGGGTACAGTACAGTGGGTACAGTACAGTGAGTACAGTACCGTGAGTACAGTACAGTGAGTAGACCAGAGTAAAGTGAGTAGAGTACAGTACAGTAAGTACAGTACAGTGAGTAGAGTAGAGTACAGTACAGTGAGTAGAGTACAGTGAGTAGACCAGAGTAAAGTGAGTAGAGTACAGTACAGTAAGTACTGTACAGTACAGTGAGTAGAGTGCAGTGAGTAGAGTAGAGTACAGTGAGTAGAGTACAGTACAGTAAGTCGACCAGAGTAAAGTGAGTACAGTACAGCGAGTAGAGTACAGCGAGTAGAGTACAGTGAGTAGAGTAGAGTACAGTGAGTAGAGTAGAGTACAGTGAGTAGATTAGAGTATAGTGAGTAGAGTACAGTGAGTACAGTACATTGAGTACAGTGAGTACAATGAGTACAGTACAGTGAGTAGACCACAGTACAGTGAGTAGAGTACAGTAAGTAGACCAAAGTACAGTGAGTAGAGTACAGTACAGTACAGTGAGTAGAGTACAGTGAGTAGAGCACAGTACAGTGAGTAGAGTACAGTACAGTGAGCAGAGTAGAGTACAGTACAGTGGGTACAGTACAGTGGGTACAGTACAGTGAGTACAGTACCGTGAGTACAGTACAGTGAGTAGACCAGAGTAAAGTGAGTAGAGTACAGTACAGTAAGTACAGTACAGTGAGTAGAGTAGAGTACAGTACAGTGAGTAGAGTACAGTGAGTAGACCAGAGTAAAGTGAGTAGAGTACAGTACAGTAAGTACTGTACAGTGCAGTGAGTAGAGTACAGTAAGTAGACCCGAGTAAAGTGAGTAGAGTGCAGTAAGTAGACTAGAGTACAGTACAGTACAGTACAGTGAGTAGTGTACAGTACAGTGAGTAGAGTACAGTGAGTAGAGTACAGTACAGTGAGTAGACCACAGTACAGTGAGTAGAGTACAGTGAGTAGAGTACAGTACAGTGAGTAGAGTACAGTAAGTAGACCAGAGTACAGTGAGTACAGTACAGCGAGTACAGTGAGTAGAGTAGAGTACAGTACAGAGAGCAGAGTAGAGTACAGTACAGTGAGTAGATTGCAGTATAGTATAGTGAGTAGAGTAGAGTATAGTGAGTTGAGTACAGTGCAGTATAGTAGAGTACAGTACGGTGAGTAGAGTAAAGCACAGTACAGTGAGTAGAGTAGTGAGTACAGTACAGTGAGTAGAGTACAGTACAGTGAGTAGAGTACAGTACAGTGAGTAGACCAGAGTACAGTGAGTACAGTACAGCGAGTACAGTGAGTAGAGTAGAGTACAGTACAGAGAGCAGAGTAGAGTACAGTACAGTACAGTGAGATCTCTGTTGTGCTGTACTGTTCTGCACTGTACTCTACTGATCTTAGCTGTATTATTCTGCACTGTACTCTACTGATCTCTGCTGTGCTGTATTGTTCTGCACTGTACTCTACTGATCTCTGCAGTGAGTAGAGTACAGTGAGTAGAGTACAGTACAGTGAGTACAGTACAGTGAGTACAGTGCAGGGAGTAGAGTACAGGGAGTAGAGTACAGTGAGTACAGTACAGTGAGTAGAGTATAGTGAGTAGAGTACAGTACAGTGAGTAGAGTACAGTACAGTGAGTAGAGTACAGTGAGTACAGTACATTTAGTACAGTACAGTGAGTAGAGTACAGTGAGTAGAGCACAGTACAGTGAGTAGAGTACAGTACAGTGAGCAGAGTAGAGTACAGTACAGTGGGTACAGTACAGTGGGTACAGTACAGTGAGTACAGTACCGTGAGTACAGTACAGTGAGTAGACCAGAGTAAAGTGAGTAGAGTACAGTACAGTAAGTACAGTACAGTGAGTAGAGTAGAGTACAGTACAGTGAGTAGAGTACAGTGAGTAGACCAGAGTAAAGTGAGTAGAGTACAGTACAGTAAGTACTGTACAGTACAGTGAGTAGAGTGCAGTGAGTAGAGTAGAGTACAGTGAGTAGAGTACAGTACAGTAAGTCGACCAGAGTAAAGTGAGTACAGTACAGCGAGTAGAGTACAGCGAGTAGAGTACAGTGAGTAGAGTAGAGTACAGTGAGTAGAGTAGAGTACAGTGAGTAGATTAGAGTATAGTGAGTAGAGTACAGTGAGTACAGTACATTGAGTACAGTGAGTACAATGAGTACAGTACAGTGAGTAGACCACAGTACAGTGAGTAGAGTACAGTAAGTAGACCAAAGTACAGTGAGTAGAGTACAGTACAGTACAGTGAGTAGAGTACAGTGAGTAGAGCACAGTACAGTGAGTAGAGTACAGTACAGTGAGCAGAGTAGAGTACAGTACAGTGGGTACAGTACAGTGGGTACAGTACAGTGAGTACAGTACCGTGAGTACAGTACAGTGAGTAGACCAGAGTAAAGTGAGTAGAGTACAGTACAGTAAGTACAGTACAGTGAGTAGAGTAGAGTACAGTACAGTGAGTAGAGTACAGTGAGTAGACCAGAGTAAAGTGAGTAGAGTACAGTACAGTAAGTACTGTACAGTACAGTGAGTAGAGTGCAGTGAGTAGAGTAGAGTACAGTGAGTAGAGTACAGTACAGTAAGTCGACCAGAGTAAAGTGAGTACAGTACAGCGAGTAGAGTACAGCGAGTAGAGTACAGTGAGTAGAGTAGAGTACAGTGAGTAGAGTAGAGTACAGTGAGTAGATTAGAGTATAGTGAGTAGAGTACAGTGAGTACAGTACATTGAGTACAGTGAGTACAATGAGTACAGTACAGTGAGTAGACCACAGTACAGTGAGTAGAGTACAGTAAGTAGACCAAAGTACAGTGAGTAGAGTACAGTACAGTACAGTGAGTAGAGTACAGTGAGTAGAGTACAGTGAGTAGAGTACAGTACAGTGAGTACAGTACAGTGAGTACAGTGCAGGGAGTAGAGTACAGGGAGTAGAGTACAGTGAGTACAGTACAGTGAGTAGAGTTCAGTACAGTGAGTAGAGTACCGTACAGTGAGTAGAGTACATTACAGTGAGTAGAGTACAGTACATTGAGTAGACCAGAGTAAAGTGAGTAGAGTACAGTACAGTACAGTACAGTGAGTAGAGTGCAGTGAGTAGAGTAGAGTACAGTGAGTAGAGTACAGTACAGTAAGTCGACCAGAGTAAAGTGAGTACAGTACAGCGAGTAGAGTACAGCGAGTAGAGTACAGTGAGTAGAGTAGAGTACAGTGAGTAGAGTAGAGTACAGTGAGTAGATTAGAGTATAGTGAGTAGAGTACAGTGAGTACAGTACATTGAGTACAGTGAGTACAATGAGTACAGTACAGTGAGTAGACCACAGTACAGTGAGTAGAGTACAGTAAGTAGACCAAAGTACAGTGAGTAGAGTACAGTACAGTACAGTGAGTAGAGTACAGTGAGTAGAGTACAGTGAGTAGAGTACAGTACAGTGAGTACAGTACAGTGAGTACAGTGCAGGGAGTAGAGTACAGGGAGTAGAGTACAGTGAGTACAGTACAGTGAGTAGAGTATAGTGAGTAGAGTACAGTACAGTGAGTAGAGTACAGTACAGTGAGTAGAGTACAGTGAGTACAGTACATTTAGTACAGTACAGTGAGTAGAGTACAGTGAGTAGAGCACAGTACAGTGAGTAGAGTACAGTACAGTGAGCAGAGTAGAGTACAGTACAGTGGGTACAGTACAGTGGGTACAGTACAGTGAGTACAGTACCGTGAGTACAGTACAGTGAGTAGACCAGAGTAAAGTGAGTAGAGTACAGTACAGTAAGTACAGTACAGTGAGTAGAGTAGAGTACAGTGCAGTGAGTAGAGTACAGTGAGTAGACCAGAGTAAAGTGAGTAGAGTACAGTACAGTAAGTACTGTACAGTACAGTGAGTAGAGTGCAGTGAGTAGAGTAGAGTACAGTGAGTAGAGTACAGTACAGTAAGTCGACCAGAGTAAAGTGAGTACAGTACAGCGAGTAGAGTACAGCGAGTAGAGTACAGTGAGTAGAGTAGAGTACAGTGAGTAGAGTAGAGTACAGTGAGTAGATTAGAGTATAGTGAGTAGAGTACAGTGAGTACAGTACATTGAGTACAGTGAGTACAATGAGTACAGTACAGTGAGTAGACCACAGTACAGTGAGTAGAGTACAGTAAGTAGACCAAAGTACAGTGAGTAGAGTACAGTACAGTACAGTGAGTAGAGTACAGTGAGTAGAGCACAGTACAGTGAGTAGAGTACAGTACAGTGAGCAGAGTAGAGTACAGTACAGTGGGTACAGTACAGTGGGTACAGTACAGTGAGTACAGTACCGTGAGTACAGTACAGTGAGTAGACCAGAGTAAAGTGAGTAGAGTACAGTACAGTAAGTACAGTACAGTGAGTAGAGTAGAGTACAGTACAGTGAGTAGAGTACAGTGAGTAGACCAGAGTAAAGTGAGTAGAGTACAGTACAGTAAGTACTGTACAGTGCAGTGAGTAGAGTACAGTAAGTAGACCCGAGTAAAGTGAGTAGAGTGCAGTAAGTAGACTAGAGTACAGTACAGTACAGTACAGTGAGTAGTGTACAGTACAGTGAGTAGAGTACAGTGAGTAGAGTACAGTACAGTGAGTAGACCACAGTACAGTGAGTAGAGTACAGTGAGTAGAGTACAGTACAGTGAGTAGAGTACAGTAAGTAGACCAGAGTACAGTGAGTACAGTACAGCGAGTACAGTGAGTAGAGTAGAGTACAGTACAGAGAGCAGAGTAGAGTACAGTACAGTGAGTAGATTGCAGTATAGTATAGTGAGTAGAGTAGAGTATAGTGAGTTGAGTACAGTGCAGTATAGTAGAGTACAGTACGGTGAGTAGAGTAAAGCACAGTACAGTGAGTAGAGTAGTGAGTACAGTACAGTGAGTAGAGTACAGTACAGTGAGTAGAGTACAGTACAGTGAGTAGACCAGAGTACAGTGAGTACAGTACAGCGAGTACAGTGAGTAGAGTAGAGTACAGTACAGAGAGCAGAGTAGAGTACAGTACAGTACAGTGAGATCTCTGTTGTGCTGTACTGTTCTGCACTGTACTCTACTGATCTTAGCTGTATTATTCTGCACTGTACTCTACTGATCTCTGCTGTGCTGTATTGTTCTGCACTGTACTCTACTGATCTCTGCAGTGAGTAGAGTACAGTGAGTAGAGTACAGTACAGTGAGTACAGTACAGTGAGTACAGTGCAGGGAGTAGAGTACAGGGAGTAGAGTACAGTGAGTACAGTACAGTGAGTAGAGTATAGTGAGTAGAGTACAGTACAGTGAGTAGAGTACAGTACAGTGAGTAGAGTACAGTGAGTACAGTACATTTAGTACAGTACAGTGAGTAGAGTACAGTGAGTAGAGCACAGTACAGTGAGTAGAGTACAGTACAGTGAGCAGAGTAGAGTACAGTACAGTGGGTACAGTACAGTGGGTACAGTACAGTGAGTACAGTACCGTGAGTACAGTACAGTGAGTAGACCAGAGTAAAGTGAGTAGAGTACAGTACAGTAAGTACAGTACAGTGAGTAGAGTAGAGTACAGTACAGTGAGTAGAGTACAGTGAGTAGACCAGAGTAAAGTGAGTAGAGTACAGTACAGTAAGTACTGTACAGTACAGTGAGTAGAGTGCAGTGAGTAGAGTAGAGTACAGTGAGTAGAGTACAGTACAGTAAGTCGACCAGAGTAAAGTGAGTACAGTACAGCGAGTAGAGTACAGCGAGTAGAGTACAGTGAGTAGAGTAGAGTACAGTGAGTAGAGTACAGTGAGTAGATTAGAGTATAGTGAGTAGAGTACAGTGAGTACAGTACATTGAGTACAGTGAGTACAATGAGTACAGTACAGTGAGTAGACCACAGTACAGTGAGTAGAGTACAGTAAGTAGACCAAAGTACAGTGAGTAGAGTACAGTACAGTACAGTGAGTAGAGTACAGTGAGTAGAGCACAGTACAGTGAGTAGAGTACAGTACAGTGAGCAGAGTAGAGTACAGTACAGTGGGTACAGTACAGTGGGTACAGTACAGTGAGTACAGTACCGTGAGTACAGTACAGTGAGTAGACCAGAGTAAAGTGAGTAGAGTACAGTACAGTAAGTACAGTACAGTGAGTAGAGTAGAGTACAGTACAGTGAGTAGAGTACAGTGAGTAGACCAGAGTAAAGTGAGTAGAGTACAGTACAGTAAGTACTGTACAGTGCAGTGAGTAGAGTACAGTAAGTAGACCCGAGTAAAGTGAGTAGAGTGCAGTAAGTAGACTAGAGTACAGTACAGTACAGTACAGTGAGTAGTGTACAGTACAGTGAGTAGAGTACAGTGAGTAGAGTACAGTACAGTGAGTAGACCACAGTACAGTGAGTAGAGTACAGTGAGTAGAGTACAGTACAGTGAGTAGAGTACAGTAAGTAGACCAGAGTACAGTGAGTACAGTACAGCGAGTACAGTGAGTAGAGTAGAGTACAGTACAGAGAGCAGAGTAGAGTACAGTACAGTGAGTAGATTGCAGTATAGTATAGTGAGTAGAGTAGAGTATAGTGAGTTGAGTACAGTGCAGTATAGTAGAGTACAGTACGGTGAGTAGAGTAAAGCACAGTACAGTGAGTAGAGTAGTGAGTACAGTACAGTGAGTAGAGTACAGTACAGTGAGTAGAGTACAGTACAGTGAGTAGACCAGAGTACAGTGAGTACAGTACAGCGAGTACAGTGAGTAGAGTAGAGTACAGTACAGAGAGCAGAGTAGAGTACAGTACAGTACAGTGAGATCTCTGTTGTGCTGTACTGTTCTGCACTGTACTCTACTGATCTTAGCTGTATTATTCTGCACTGTACTCTACTGATCTCTGCTGTGCTGTATTGTTCTGCACTGTACTCTACTGATCTCTGCTGTATTATTTTGCACTGTACTCTACTGATCTCTGCTGTGCTGTATTATTCTGCACTGTACTCTACTGATCTCTGCTGTATTATTCTGCACTGTACTCTACTGATCTCTGCTGTGCTGTATAGTTCTGCATTGTACTCTACTGATCTCTGCTGTGTTGTATTGTTCTGCACTGTACTCTACTGATCTCAGCTGTGTTGTATTGTTCTGCACTGTACTCTACTGATCTCTGCTGTATTATTCTGCACTGTACTCTACTGATCTCTGCTGTGTTGTATTGTTCTGCACTGTACTCTACTGATCTCTGCTGTGTTGTATTGTTCTGCACTGTACTCTACTGATCTCTGCTGTGTTGTATTGTTCTGCACTGTACTCTACTGATCTCTGCTGTATTATTCTGCACTGTACTCTACTGATCTCAGCTGTGTTGTATTGTTCTGCACTGTACTCTACTGATCTCTGCTGTATTATTCTGCACTGTACTCTACTGATCTCTGCTGTGTTGTATTGTTCTGCACTGTACTCTACTGATCTCTGCTGTATTATTCTGCACTGTACTCTACTGATCTCTGCTGTGCTGGGCTGTGATGTCTAAACTTGTGAAACATGAGTGGAATGACATTCATATTCATAATTCTGCATTTATTTGTGGTACAGATCAGGGACCCATGATGTAATTCCGTTACCTGGTGTAAATCCACTTCACTTACTGCAATTCAATAACCCAAATGTATTTTTTCAAACTCAAGGTGACACCCCATTCTTTCTACAGAAATCTTTGAATCTTTATTGGGAGCAGATATTTACGAGTTTTTGGAAGATGTGTTCTCATTAAAATCTGAGGATCTTCCTCTAAATTAGTTTTTGTAAAATGTTCAGTGTAAATTGTTGAAATAGTCCTTGTGCATAGAGTTGTATGGTTTGTTAAAATGTGAAATAATTTATTTTGTTTGGCCTAGATTGTAAAGTGAAATTCCGTTACTGTGGAATTGCCCTTAAAGGTGCTGCATGGTCAGTCCAACGTCTGCATTGGCTGTGCAGCATTTACAGTGATACGGCCTCAGGACGTTCATACTTCTTACCCTTCACTGAGCAGTGCAGAGCTGTTGTGAAGGAAGTTGTCAAGGAAATGAGTTTGTGTTTATACAGGACCTCCCGCTCCAAACTACTGTCAACCAGTCATGTCAATACGGAGCTATACGGAGCCCTTCGCATTGTTACAACATTTGATAGTCGCACGGCGATGCGGTACGGGGCTCAATTTGGCCTCTGCATGCCTTCGGAGGCTCCACTATTGCGTCACACCACGTTTTAGGATCAACATAAATTGGGACTTAGGTTATAAAGTATAATGTATCTTTCTTCCAGGGTCCTAATGTTAACACATATTCACTGGCCTATATTTTCTACACCAGTACCAACCACAGCTATTATGTAACAGCTGTATATATCAACAGCTGTTGTGAGCTGGGCTTTTTTATATCAGTGTTTCAGTGTAGTTTTTCTTTGCCCTGTGTATTCACATGAAGTATTTGGCCTAGATGTCTTTGTGACCTGCCATCTCTGGCTGTGCACTGTGTCCAGAACAGCTCTAGTCTCTCCTCTCCTCTCCTCTCATATCCTTTCCTCTCCTCTCATATCCTTTCCTCTCCTACTCCTCTCACCTCTACTCCTCTCACCTCTACTCCTCTCAACTCTACTCCTCTCATATCCTCTCCTCTCTACTCTTCTCACATCTACTCCTCTCACCTCTACTCCTCTCACCTCTACTCCTCTCATCTCTACTCCTCTCACCTCTACTCCTCTCATATCCTCTCCTCTCTACTCTTCTCACCTCTACTCCTCTCAACTCTACTCCTCTCACCTCTACTCCTCTCAACTCTACTCCTCTCACCTCTACTCCTCTCACCTCTACTCCTCTCACCTCTACTCCTCTCATCTCTACTCCTCTCACCTCTACTCCTCTCAACTCTACTCCTCTCAACTCTACTCCTCTCACCTCTACTCCTCTCACCTCTACTCCTCTCACCTCTACTCCTCTCATCTCTACTCCTCTCACCTCTACTCCTCTCAACTCTACTCCTCTCACCTCTACTCCTCTCATCTCTACTCCTCTCTACTCTACTCCTCTCATATCCTCTCCTCTCTACTCCTCTCACCTCTACTCCTCTCACCTCTACTCCTCTCATCTCTACTCCTCTCAACTCTACATCTCTCATATCCTCTCCTCTCTACTCCTCTGCTATCCTCTCCTCTCCTCTTATATCCTATATCCTCTCCTATCCTCTCCTCTCCTCTTATATCCTATATCCTCTCCTATCCTCTCCTCTCCTCTTATATCCTATATCCTCTCCTATCCTCTCCTCTCCTCTTATATCCTAAATCCTTTCCTATCCTCTCCTCTCCTCTTATATCCTATATCCTCTCCTATCCTCTCCTCTCCTCTTATATCCTATATCCTCTCCTATCCTCTCCTCTCCTCTTATATCCTACATCCTCTCCTATCCTCTCCTCTCCTCTTATATCCTATATCCTCTCCTATCCTCTCCACTCCTCTCATATCCTATATCCTCTCCTATCCTCTCCTCTCCTCTCCTCTTATATCCTATATCCTCTCCTATCCTCTCCACTCCTCTCATATCCTCTCCTCTCTACTCCTCTCCTATCCTCTCCACTCCTCTTATATCCTCTCCTCCTCTCCTCCACTCCTCTCATATCCTCTCCTCTCTACTCCACTCCTCTCCCCCCATATCCTCTCCCGTCATATCCTTTCCTACTCCTCTCCTTTCTACTCCTCTCATATCCTCTCCCCTCATATCCTTTCCTACTCCTCTCCTTTCTACTCCTCTCATATTCTCTCCTATCTACTCCTCTCCTATCCTCTCCACTCCTTTTATATCCTCTCCTCCTCTCATCCACTCCTCTCCTCTCATATCCTCTCCTCTCCTCCAAATGTGTAAGTTTTCCACTCTGAAAAATAAAGATCCTGAGGTCTCATCTCACACACAGTCATCTGTTCTACCATCTGGCGTGAAAAAACACTACTCAGGACTTGAGAGCTTATCTAAGCACAGATGAAAGAGTAGACTCACAACAAAGTAGTGTAATGTACAGTCAGCAAGCTCTGTTTGTTATGTAAGGTCTAATCCAGGCTAAAAACATGTCTAGGCTTTCATCTACAGTGTAGAGGCTGCTGTATGGAGTTGTGTTACTGTACGGGGGTGGATATGGTCATGCAAATCCTACTAGGATGGGAACATGCTCTCTGTGTGTGTGGTACAGTCTAAGCATCCTTAGATAGATGGAGGTTCTTATTGGCCTATAATTACATGGGGTTCTTACATGATTGCTTGGTTGATAATGAGCTATCTCTGTTTAGCTAAACAGAGCAGGAAATCTTCTATCACCTTTCTCCCTCCCTCTCACCCCTCATCACCCCTTCCTCCTGTCTCACTTCCCCTATATCTCACCCCTCCTCACCCCTTCCTCCTGTCTCACTTCCCCTATCTCTCACACCTCCTCACCCCTTTCACCTGTCTCACTTCCCCTATCTCTCACCCCTTTCACCTGTCTCACTTCCCCTATCTCTCACCCCTCCTCACCCCTTTCACCTGTCTCACTTCCCCTATCTCTCACCCCTCCTCACCCCTTCCTCCTGTCTCACTTCCCCTATCTTTCACCCCTTCCTCCTGTCTCACTTCCCCTATCTCTCACCCCTTCCTCCTGTCTCACTTCCCCTATCTCTCACCCCTCCTCACCCCTTTAACCTGTCTCACTTCTCCTATCTCTCACCCCTCCTCAACCCTTTCACCTGTCTCACTTCCCCTATCTCTCACCCCTCCTCACCCCTTTCACCTGTCTCACTTCCCCTATCTCTCACCCCTTTCTCCTGTCTCACTTCCCCTATCTCTCACCCCTCCTCACCCCTTCCTCCTGTCTCACTTCCCCTATCTCTCACCCCTCCTCACCCCTTTCACCTGTCTCACTTCCCCTATCTCTCACCCCTCCTCACCCCTTTCACCTGTCTCACTTCCCCTATCTCTCACCCCTTTCTCCTGTCTCACTTCCCCTATCTCTCACCCCTCCTCACCACTTTCTCCTGTCTCACTTCCCCTATCTTTCACCCCTTCCTCCTGTCTCACTTCCCCTATCTCTCACCCCTTCCTCCTGTCTCACTTCCCCTATCTTTCACCCCTTCCTCCTGTCTCACTTCCCCTATCTCTCACCCCTTCCTCCTGTCTCACTTCCCCTATCTCTCACCCCTCCTCACCCCTTTAACCTGTCTCACTTCTCCTATCTCTCACCCCTCCTCAACCCTTTCACCTGTCTCACTTCCCCTATCTCTCACCCCTCCTCACCCCTTTCACCTGTCTCACTTCCCCTATCTCTCACCCCTTCCTCCTGTCTCACTTCCCCTATCTCTCACCCCTCCTCACCCCTTCCTCCTGTCTCACTTCCCCTATCTCTCACCCCTCCTCACCCCTTTCACCTGTCTCACTTCCCCTATCTCTCACCCCTTTCACCTGTCTCACTTCCCCTATCTCTCAACCCTCCTCACCCCTTTCACCTGTCTCACTTCCCCTATCTCTCACCCCTCCTCACCACTTTCTCCTGTCTCACTTCCCCTATCTTTCACCCCTTCCTCCTGTCTCACTTCCCCTATCTCTCACCCCTTCCTCCTGTCTCACTTCCCCTATCTCTCACCCCTCCTCAGCCCTTTAACCTGTTTCACTTCTCCTATCTCTCACCCCTCCTCAACCCTTTCACCTGTCTCACTTCCCCTATCTCTCACCCCTCATCACCCCTTTAACCTGTCTCACTTCCCCTATCTCTCACCCCTCCTCACCCAGGGACAAACCTAGTTGACTGTGGACATCCTGTCTCCTCAGGGACAAACCTAGTTGACTGTGGACATCCTGTCTCCTCAGGGACAAACCTAGTTGACTGTGGACATCCTGTCTCCTCAGGGACAAACCTAGTTGACTGTGGACATCCTGTCTACTCAGGGACAAACCTAGTTTACTGTGGACATCCTGTCTACTCAGGGACAAACCTAGTTTATTGTGGACATCCTGTCTCCTCAGGGACAAACCTAGTTGACTGTGGACATCCTGTCTCCTCAGGGACAAACCTAGTTGACTGTGGACATCCTGTCTACTCAGGGACAAACCTAGTTTACTGTGGACATCCTGTCTACTCAGGGACAAACCTAGTTTATTGTGGACATCCTGTCTACTCAGGGACAAACCTAGTTTACTGTGGACATCCTGTCTACTCGGGGACAAACCTAGTTTATTGTGGACATCCTGTCTACTCAGGGACATACCTAGTTTATTGTGGACATCCTGTCTACTCGGGGACAAACCTAGTTTACTGTGGACATCCTGTCTCCTCAGGGACAAACCTAGTTTACTGTGGACATCCTGTCTACTCGGGGACAAACCTAGTTTACTGTGGACATTCTGTCTACTCAGGGACAAACCTAGTTGACTGTGGACATCCTGTCTCCTCAGGGACAAACCTAGTTTACTGTGGACATCCTGTCTACTCGGGGACAAACCTAGTTTACTGTGGACATCCTGTCTCCTCAGGGACAAACCTAGTTTACTGTGGACATCCTGTCTACTCAGGGACAAACCTAGTTTACTGTGGACATCCTGTCTACTCAGGGACAAACCTAGTTTACTGTGGACATCCTGTCAACTCAGGGACAAACCTAGTTTACTGTGGACATCCTGTCTCCCCAGGGACAAACTTAGTTTATTGTGGACATCCTGTCTACTCAGGGACAAACCTAGTTTATTGTGGACATCCTGTCTACTCAGGGACAAACCTAGTTTACTGTGGACATCCTGTCTCCTCAGGGACAAACCTAGTTGACTGTGGACATCCTGTCTACTCAGGGACAAACCTAGTTTATTGTGGACATCCTGTCTACTCAGGGACAAACCTAGTTTACTGTGGACATCCTGTCTACTCAGGGACAAACCTAGTTTATTGTGGACATCCTGTCTACTCAGGGACAAACCTAGTTTACTGTGGACATCCTGTCTCCTCAGGGACAAACCTAGTTGACTGTGGACATCCTGTCTACTCAGGGACAAACCTAGTTTACTGTGGACATCCTGTCTACTCAGGGACAAACCTAGTTTATTGTGGACATCCTGTCTCCTCAGGGACAAACCTAGTTTACTGTGGACATCCTGTCTCCCCAGGGACAAACCTAGTTTACTGTGGACATCCTGTCTACTCAGGGACAAACCTAGTTTATTGTGGACATCCTGTCTACTCAGGGACAAACCTAGTTTACTGTGGACATCCTGTCTACTCAGGGACAAACCTAGTTTACTGTGGACATCCTGTCTACTCAGGGACAAACCTAGTTTACTGTGGACATCCTGTCTCCTCAGGGACAAACCTAGTTTACTGTTGACATCCTGTCTCCCCAGGGGCAAACCTAGTTTACTGTGGACATCCTGTCTACTCGGGGACAAACCTAGTTTATTGTGGACATCCTGTCTCCTCAGGGACAAACCTAGTTTATTGTGGACATCCTGTCTACTCAGGGACAAACCTAGTTTACTGTGGACATCCTGTCTCCTCAGGGACAAACCTAGTTTATTGTGGACATCCTGTCTACTCGGGGACAAACCTAGTTTACTGTGGACATCCTGTCTACTCGAGGACAAATCTAGTTTATTGTGGACATCCTGTCTACTCAGGGACAAACCTAGTTTACTGTGGACATCCTGTCTACTCGGGAACAAACCTAGTTTATTGTGGACATCCGTCTCCCCAGGGACAAACCTAGTTTACTGTGGACATCCTGTCTACTCAGGGACAAACCTAGTTTACTGTGGACATCCTGTCTACTCGGGGACAAACCTAGTTTATTGTGGACATCCTGTCTCCTCAGGGACAAACCTAGTTTATTGTGGACATCCTGTCTACTCAGGGACAAACCTAGTTTACTGTGGACATCCTGTCTCCTCAGGGACAAACCTAGTTGACTGTGGACATCCTGTCTCCTCAGGGACAAACCTAGTTTACTGTGGACATCCTGTCTCCCCAGGGACAAACCTAGTTTACTGTGGACATCCTGTCTACTCAGGGACAAACCTAGTTTACTGTGGACATCCTGTCACCCCAGGGACAAACCTAGTTTATTGTGGACATCCTGTCTACTCAGGGACAAACCTAGTTTACTGTGGACATCCTGTCTCCTCAGGGACACACCTAGTTGACTGTGGACATCCTGTCTCCCCAGGGACAAACCTAGTTTACTGTGGACATCCTGTCTCCTCAGGGACAAACCTAGTTTACTGTGGACATCCTGTCTACTCAGGGACAAACCTAGTTTATTGTGGACATCCTGTCTCCTGAGGAACAAACAATGGCTGCTTTAAATAGAACAGGACTGACACATTCGTGTCTGTGTTAGAGTTAGGGCCACATCTATCACAGCCAGATGAACAGTAGAGAGAGACAGGCTGCAACTGAAGGCACCATACTACTGGGTGTGATGTAGTATAGTGTCAGGGTCTGTAATACTGGGTGTGATGTAGTAGAGTGTAAGGGTCTGTAATACTGGGTGTGATGTAGTAGAGTGTAAGGGTCTGTAATACTGGGTGTGATGTAGTAAAGTGTAAGGGTCTGTAATACTGGGTGTGATGTAGTAGAGTGTAAGGGTCTGTAATACTGGGTGTGATGTGGTAGTGTAAGGGTCTGTAATACTGGGTGTGATGTGGTAGAGAGTAAGGGTCTGTAATACTGGGTGTGATGTAGTAGAGTGTAAGGGTCTGTAATACTGGGTGTGATGTGGTAGAGTGTAAGGGTCTGTAATACTGAGTGTGATGTAGTAGAGTGTAAGGGTCTGTAATACTGGGTGTGTTGTAGTAGAGTGTAAGGGTCTGTAATACTGGGTGTGATGTAGTAGAGTGTAAGGGTCTGTAATACTGGGTGTGATGTGGTAGAGTGTAAGGGTCTGTAATACTGGGTGTGATGTAGTAGAGTGTAAGGGTCTGTAATACTGGGTGTGATGTAGTAGAGTGTAAGGGTCTGTAATACTGGGTGTGATGTAGTAGAGTGTAAGGGTCTGTAATACTGGGTGTGATGTAGTAGAGTGTAAGGGTCTGTAATACTGGGTGTGATGTAGTAGAGTGTAAGGGTCTGTAATACTGGGTGTGATGTGGTAGTGTAAGGGTCTGTAATACTGGGTGTGATGTAGTAGAGTGTAAGGGTCTGTAATACTGGGTGTGATGTGGTAGTGTAAGGGTCTGTAATACTGAGTGTGATGTAGTAGAGTGTAAGGGTCTGTAATACTGGGTGTGATGTAGTAGAGTGTAAGGGTCTGTAATACTGGGTGTGATGTAGTAGAGTGTAAGGGTCTGTAATACTGGGTGTGATGTAGTAGTGTGTAAGGGTCTGTAATACTGGGTGTGATGTAGTAGAGTGTAAGGGTCTGTAATACTGGGTGTGATGTAGTAGAGTGTAAGGGTCTGTAATACTGGGTGTGATGTAGTAGAGTGTAAGGGTCTGTAATACTGGGTGTGATGTAGTAGAGTGTAAGGGTCTGTAATACTGGGTGTGATGTGGTAGAGTGTAAGGGTCTGTAATACTGGGTGTGATGTGGTAGAGTGTAAGGGTCTGTAATACTGGGTGTGATGTGGTAGAGTGTAAAGGTCTGTACAGAATGGAGTCGCTCCATTGAACTGTTGATTGGTGCTCATTCAGACAAACAGGAGGACGTATGTGTATACACACCAGAGTGTGCATGCAGCCACGCACACACACCACAACTTTCTCTCACACTCTACTGAAGGTGTGCAGCATAGTCTGCTGTGGTTTGAACTAGAGGTCAACCGATTAATCGGAATGGCCGATTTATTAGGGCCGATTTTCATACCAATCGGAAATCAGTATTTTTGGGCACCAATTTGCCGATTTTTATTTTATTTTTTATATACCTTTATTTAACTAGACAAGTCAGTTAAGAACACATTCTTATTTTCAATGACGGCCTTGGAACGGTTGGTTAGCTGCCTTGTTTAGGGGCAGAACGACAGATTTTCACCTTGTCAGCTCGGGGGATATAATCTTTCAACATTACAGTTAACTAGACCAACGCAATAACGACCTGCCTCTCTCTCGTTGCACTCCACACGGAGACGGCCTGTTACGCGAATGCAGTAAACCAAGGTAAGTTGCTAGCTAGCATCAAACATATCTTATAAAAAACAATCAATCATAATCACTAGTTAACTACACATGGTTGATGATATTACTAGATATTATCGAGCGTGTCCTGTGTTGCATATAATCTGACTGAGCATACAAGCATACAAGTATCTAAGTATCTGACTGAGCGGTGGTAGGCAGAAGCAGGCGCGTAAACATTCACTTTCGTGCGTTTTGCCAGCAGCTCTTTGTTGTGCATCAAGCATTGTGCTGTTTATGACTTCAAGCCTATCAACTCCCGAGATGAGACTCGTGTAACCGAAGTGAAATGGCTAGCTAGTTAGCGCGCGCTAATTGTCATTGTGTTGCTGGTTCGAGCCCAGGGAGGAGCGAGGAGAGGGACGGAAGCTATACTGTTACACTGGCAATACTAAAGTGCCTATAAGAACATCCAATAGGCAAAGGTTAATGAAATACAAATGGTATAGAGGGAAATAGTCCTATAATTCCTATAATAACTACAACCTAAAACTTCTTACCTGGGAATATTGAAGACTCATGTTAAAAGGAACCACCAGCTTTCATATGTTCTCATGTTCTGAGCAAGGAACTGAAACGTTAGCTTTTTTACATGGCACATATTGCACTTTTACTTCTCCAACACTTTGTTTTTGCATTATTTAAACCAAATTGAACATGTTTCATTATTTACTTGAGGCTAAATTGATTTTATTGATGTATTATATTAAGTTAAAATAAGTGTTCATTCAGTATTGCTGTAATTGTCATTATTACAAATAAATAAAAAATAAAAAATTGGCCGATTAATCGGTATAGGCTTTTTTTGTCCTCCAGTAATCGGTATCGTTGTTGAAAAATCATAATCGGTCGACCTCTAGTTTGAACCCTGTGAACTGAGCTCCCACTTCACCATCACCAGCCAATGAACCTTGCTCCATCACCTCTGTGAACCGTCAGTCTAATTATAGATCCAGTCTACACAGAGTCTGAAGTCCAACCATAGAGAATCATAGAGATGTCTCTCCGCATACATTAAAATGAGCTGAGATTTCAGTCTGTCTGCACGCATAGTGCATACTCTGCCTCCGGCCAGAGGTAGGCTAGGGGTTAATGTAGGCTGTAGCATTGGGCGAGAGATAGCGATATCGTAGACAAGTAGAGAAAAACATGTTCACACACGCAGGGAAAATAACAGAGAATTGACCCGAGCACAGAGGCGAGTGAGTATCCCCGGTTGCCATGGGAACATGTGCAGCGACACTACTGATTAGTCGTCTCTTTGAAGATGAAGTGATGTGTGTATATTCTCCTAGGACCACTTGAGTCTAGCTGACCCATGGCCTCTATCCATTCAGTAGCAGTCATTAAAGTATGTTTACTCACCCCCTCCCACACACACAGAAACACAGATGTAGTCTTTAACACACAGTACCATTTTTCAAAGAAAGGGTGTGAAATGGTTTACTCAAGATGAACTTGTAACCTAAAGTTCAGTGTTTGATGGTGTGACTGTATCATCATTTTAAAGGTCTCCCTGACTGGATCATAACAGACAACACCACTCCACACAGAGACATCAATCCTGCTCCCTGCAAAACACCCTCTGCCTGCATCCCAAATGGCACCCTCTTCCTCATAGGGCTCTAGTCAAAGGTAGTGCACTATATTGCTAACACTGCCTCAGTACAGACCTATTTATATATTGAGAGGAGACATGGAATACAATGGCATTGAGTTTGGGTAGTCGTGACTGGGAGAGTGTCAATGGCTGCTTCTCATACTAGTGTTTCTCTCTCTCTCTCTCTGGACTGGTCTCTAAAGGGAATATCCCCCTGCTGCCCTCCCCCTTTCTCTCCTCCATACCCCTCTATCTCTGTACGGTCGTCTCTGTCTCTTCCCCACCTCTCCTCTCAGTGAGGGATTGATAGGCATGTTGCTCCGCTGATTGGTTGATTTACTTAATGGGACATACCAGAAAGAGAAAGAGTGTGAGGGAGTGAAATCCCAGTGAGCAGAGCTGGACAGGCACCTTCCCTCTCTGCTCTGATGTGTAGAGAATGCCTGTCTCCCAAATGGCACCCTATTTCGTATTTAGTGAACTACTTTTGACCAGGAACTATAGGGCTCTGGTCAGAAGTAGTGCACTATTCTATAAATAGTGTCATGACGTTGGCCTCTGAGTATAGCAACCCCATCCCCCGCTCCCTGCCTCCCCCCTTTCCTCCTTCAACTAGGCTGCTGTGGTCAGAGGTCGTAAATTCCTCAGAAGACCCTGCCTCATGGCCACACAGTATTAGAGATAGGGTACGTTTTTCATGGAGACAAAGGAAATCCTTCCACGTCACAGAACTTGAGGTACGAACAAATGTCATGTTCCAGAGAAAGTGTAAAAGATTGGTGAAGAATCCAGCTACGAACTGGTCTGTTTGTCACAACTTGGGAAGCTCAAGAGAGACGGTGTGGCCACATTACCATAACGCTGTTTATTTAATAGCCTCAGATATGAGGTTTACATCTAATTGTTGCATAAGATGAATGAGTGAGTATGATACTGTTTGTAAAATTGTGTAATGTGATTTTGGACTGTTTAATGAAGGAAACTCCAATTCCCTTTTGATTTGAACTAAATCAGAGGACCGCCCATGAGCCAGTTAGGGTCAGACATCCTGGGACAGCCCCTGAGCCCAGTTAGGGTCAGACATCCTGGACCGCCCCTGAGCCCAGTTAGGGTAAGACATCCTGGGACAGCCCTTTTCTGCCATTCTGAATAAAACCCAACTTTTAGAAATCATCACCAGACCATGTTTATCTCAATCACGGGAGAACAAAGGTGGCAGACCATTGCTGAATCTTTTAACCATACCACGTGGTTAAACTCCTAGACTATCGATACCGACAGAATAAGAACAAGTCTTTGATACTAATTACTAGTCTGCAGCTAGGAATTCGGCATCATTGAACGCGAAGAACGACAACCGCCGAAACATCCATTCTATAACGAATGTCACTTTGAACTATCCCCTCTAATCAAGACAGAGGGAGAGAGACAGACAATTCTACAAAAGAAAGACTTTTCACTAGCGATCAAGACGACACACTGAGCGTAAATATATATGTTGATTGCAATTGTTCCCGAATGAGTGAGCGTTCATGTGTAAAGGATTAGCATTTTAATTGTTATAGTTAACTCTGTAGTGACTTCTTAGTCGACCCCCCCCATTGCCCCTTTGTCTATCAAGCCGCCATGCAGGTTCAGCCCACTAGGGCACATCCTATCATTTAATGTAACCATATTTACTGTTTGTTTATGCATTTCTGTGAATTACTTAGTTAGTAATAAATAAACGATTTAAGACAATTGATGTATGGATGACTCATAGTGAAGACGGGGTTCGTGCAGATAACCAATAATTTACGACGTTTGGAATGAGACTAACTTGAGGTTAAATAAATAAAATCATTAATCAGAAGACTTTTGATCGGATATGAAAATATCTGTAAGGTTATATTGGTAAATTATAACTTTGTAATCTGAATACTTTCCTTGGTGCACCAACTTCCTAGTTAATTACAGTTACATGATTATTCAGTTTAATCAAGTAACTAATTACAGAGAATCTTTGATAAAACAAAGTCTTCAGTTTAATGATGGTAAAGACACGACAACAGTATGGGCTCTGAGTCACACAAAATGACTGACATACAGGCATCCAGGGCTGGCATGCAGCCTGCTCAGCCCTCACATTAACTATATGGTTTTTATAGGCTGTCAGCAAAGCCTAATACTATACAACTAGGATCCACGCTGCTTCTGAAATAGTTTGACCCCTAGCCAGGGCTGCTGCTGGTCTGAATACATCCTGGAGTGCCAAGCCAGTCGATGACAATGTGTGTGTGTCAGTGTTTGTGACTGGTGTGTGTGTGTGTGAACATCTACATAGAGGTGTGTGTGTGTGTACGTGTATGAATGCTCTATGTACATTTCAATGCATAATAAAACCTTGGCACACTCTACAGAGGACAGGGTCAGGTTGGCCTTGACCAGATCTGTTTGTTGGGTCTGCTGGGACGGACAGACAAAATCAACAGATGTCAGAGGGAGGGGGACCCAGCTCCATGCAGGCAGCACCAGCTGTGCCCCATCCTGACTGGCAGTGAGCGGAGAGGTCTTGCAATAGCACACTGAGCAGATGAGGTGGCCAGAAACAACAACAAGACACAAACACACACACACACTCACACACACTAGCACACGCACTCTAAACACACACACACTCACACACACTAGCACACACACTCTACACACACACACACACACACACACACACACACACACACACACACACACACACACACACACACACACACACACACACACACATACTCACACACACTAGCACACACTGACACACACACTCTACACACACACACACTAGCACCCGCACTCTACACACACACTCTACACACACACACACACACACACACACACATACACACACACACACACACACACACACACACACACACACACACACTAGCACCTGCACTCTACACACACACACACTAGCACCCGCACTCTACACACACACACTAACACACTAGTACACACACACACTCTACACACACACACTCACACACTAGCACACGCACTCATACACTAGCACACACACTCACACTCTAGCACACACACTCTACACACACACACTAGCACACACACTCTACACACTCACACTCACACTAGCACACGCACTCAACACACACACTCACTCACACTAATACACGCACTCTACACACACACACTTACACACGCACTCATACACTAGCACACACACTCACACTCACACACTAGCACACGCACTCTACACACACACACTCACACACTAGCACACGCACTCTACACACACACACACACACACACACACGCACTCTACACACATACACACTAACACACGCACTCTACACACACACACTAACACACACACTCTACACACACATACAATAACACACGCACTCTACACACACGCACTCTACATACACACTCACACACACTAACACACGCACTCATACACTAGCACACACACTCACACTCACACTCACACTCTAGCACACGCACTCTACACACACACACTCACACACTAGCACACGCACTCATACACTAGCACACAAACTCATACTTACACACTAGCACACGCACTATACACTCACATACTAACACACTAGCACACGCACTCTACACACACACACACACTAGCACACGCACTCTACACACTCACACACTAGCACACGCACTCATACACTAGCACACGCACTCTACACACACACTCACACACTAGCACACGCACTCTACACACACACACACACTAGCACACGCACTCTACACACTCACACACTAGCACACGCACTCTACACACTAGCACACGCACACTACACACTCACACACTAGCACACGCACTCTACACACTCACACACTAGCACATGCACTCTACACACACTAGCACACGCACACACACACTCTACACACACACACACACACACACACACACACACACACACACACACACACACGCACTCTACACACACACACACTAACTAACACACACACTCACACACTAGCACACGCACTCATACACTAGCACACAAACTCATACTTACACACTAGCACACGCACTCTACACTCACATACTAACACACTAGCACACGCACTCATACACTAGCACACGCACTCTACACACACACTCACACACTAGCACACGTGGTCTACACACACACACACACACTAGCACACGTACTCTACACACTCACACACTAGCACACGCACTCTACACACTAGCACACGCACACTACACACTCATACACTAGCACACACACTCACACTCACATTCACACGCTAGCACACGCACTCTACACACACACACTCGCACACTAGCACACGCACTCACACACTAGCACACGCACTCTATACACTCACACTCACACTAGCACACGCACTCACTCACACTAATACACGCACTCTTCACACTCACACACTAGCACATGCACTCACACTCACACTCTAGCACACGCACTCTACACACTCACACTCACACTCACACACTAGCACACGCACTCTACACTCACACACTAGCACACGCACTCTACACACACACACTCACACACTAGCACACGCACTCATACACTCCTTCAGGTCTGCATTATTGCCTCCGCCAGGTCGTCAGGTCTGCAGTATAGCCTCCGTCAGGTCTGCAGTATAGCCTCCGTCAGGTCTGCAGTATAGCCTCCGTCAGTTCCGCAGTATGGCCTCCTTCAGGTCAGCAGTATAGTTTCCGTCAGGTCTGCAGTATAGCCTCCGTCAGGTCTGCAGTATAGCATCCGTCAGGTCTGTAGAATAGCCTCCGTCAGGTCTGCAGTATAGCCTCCTTCAGGTCAGCAGTATAGTCTCCGTCAGGTCTGCAGTATGGCCTCCTTCAGGTCAGCAGTATAGCCTCCGTCAGGTCAGCAGTATGGCCTCCTTCAGGTCAGCAGTATAGCCTCCGTCAGGTCGGCAGTATAGTTTCTGTCAGGTCTGCAGTATAGTTTCTGTCAGGTCTGCAGTATAGTTTCCGTCAGGTCTGCAGTATAGCCTCCGTCAGGTCTGCAGTATAGCATCCGTCAGGTCTGTAGAATAGCCTCCGTCAGGTCTGCAGTATAGCCTCCTTCAGGTCAGCAGTATAGCCTCCGTCAGGTCTGCAGTATGGCCTCCTTCAGGTCAGCAGTATAGCCTCCGTCAGGTCAGCAGTATGGCCTCCTTCAGGTCAGCAGTATAGCCTCCGTTAGGGCTGCAGTATAGTTTCCGTCAGGTCTGCAGTATAGCCTCCGTCAGGTCTGCAGTATAGCCTCCGTTAGGTCTGCAGAATAGCCTCCGTCAGGTCTGCAGTATAGCCTCCTTCAGGTCAGCAGTATAGCCTCCGTCAGGTCTGCAGTATGGCCTCCTTCAGGTCAGCAGTATAGCCTCCGTCAGGTCAGCAGTATGGCCTCCTTCAGGTCTTGAGTATGGCCTCCTTCAGGTCTTGAGTATGGCCTCCTTCAGGTCTGCATTATTGCCTCCGTCAGGTCAGCAGTATAGCCTCCGTTAGGTCTGCAGTATGGCCTCCTTCAGGTCAGCAGTATAGCCTCCGTCAGGTCAGCAGTAGGGCCTCCTTCAGGTCTTGAGTATGGCCTCCTTCAGGTCAGCAGTATAGAGTCCGTCAGGTCTGCAGTATGGCCTCCTTCAGGTCAGCAGTATAGCCTCCGTCAGGTCAGCAGTATGGCCTCCTTCAGGTCTTGAGTATGGCCTCCTTCAGGTCAGCAGTATAGCCTCCGTCAGGTCTGCAGTATAGCCTCCGTCAGGTCTGCAGTATAGCCTCCGTCAGGTCTGCAGTATAGCCTCCGTCAGGTCTGCAGTATAGCCTCCGTCAGTTCCGCAGTATGGCCTCCTTCAGGTCAGCAGTATAGCCTCCGTCAGGGCTGCAGGATAGTTTCCGTCAGGTCTGCAGTATAGCCTCCGTCAGGTCTGAAGTATAGCCTCCGTCAGGTCTGCAGAATAGCCTCCGTCAGGTCTGCAGTATAGCCTCCGTCAGGTCAGCAGTATGGCCTCCTTCAGGTCAGCAGTATAGCCTCCGTCAGGTCTGCAGTATGGCCTCCTTCAGGTCAGCAGTATAGCCTCCGTCAGGTCAGCAGTATGGCCTCCTTCAGGTCTTGAGTATGGCCTCCTTCAGGTCTGCATTATTGCCTCCGTCAGGTCAGCAGTATAGCCTCCGTTAGGTCTGCAGTATGGCCTCCTTCAGGTCAGCAGTATAGCCTCCGTCAGGTCAGCAGTAGGGCCTCCTTCAGGTCTTGAGTATGGCCTCCTTCAGGTCAGCAGTATAGAGTCCGTCAGGTCTGCAGTATGGCCTCCTTCAGGTCAGCAGTATAGCCTCCGTCAGGTCAGCAGTATGGCCTCCTTCAGGTCTTGAGTATGGCCTCCTTCAGGTCAGCAGTATAGCCTCCGTCAGGTCTGCAGTATAGCTTCCGTCTGGGCTGCAGTATAGTTTCCTTCAGGTCTGCAGTATGGCCTCCTTCAGGTCAGCAGTATAGCCTCAGTCAGGTCAGCAGTTTGGCCTCCTTCAGGTCTTGAGTATGGCCTCCTTCAGGTCAGCAGTATAGCCTCCGTCAGGTCAGCAGTATGGCCTCCTTCAGGTCTTGAGTATGGCCTCCTTCAGGTCTGCAGTATAGCCTCCGTCAGGTCTGCAGTATAGCCTCCGTCATGTCTGCAGTATAGTTTCTGTCAGGTCTGCAGTATAGTTTCTGTCAGGTCTGCAGTATAGTTTCTGTCATGTCTGCAGTATAGTTTCTGTCAGGTCTGCAGTATAGTTTCTGTCAGGTCTGCAGTATAGCCTCTGTCAGGTCTGCAGTATAGTTTCTGTCAGGTCTGCAGTATAGCCTCTGTCAGGTCTGCAGTATAGCCTCGGTCAGGTCTGCAGTATAGCCTCCGTCAGGTCTGCAGTATAGCCTCCGTCAGGTCTGCAGTATAGCCTCCGTCAGTTCCGCAATATGGCCTCCTTCAGGTCAGCAGTATAGCCTCCGTCAGGGCTGCAGGATAGTTTCCGTCAGGTCTGCAGTATAGCCTCCGTCAGGTCTGAAGTATAGCCTCCGTCAGGTCTGCAGAATAGCCTCCGTCAGGTCTGCAGTATAGCCTCCGTCAGGTCAGCAGTATGGCCTCCTTCAGGTCAGCAGTATAGCCTCCGTCAGGTCTGCAGTATGGCCTCCTTCAGGTCAGCAGTATAGCCTCCGTCAGGTCAGCAGTATGGCCTCCTTCAGGTCTTGAGTATGGCCTCCTTCAGGTCTGCATTATTGCCTTCGTCAGGTCAGCAGTATAGCCTCCGTTAGGTCTGCAGTATGGCCTCCTTCAGGTCAGCAGTATAGCCTCCGTCAGGTCAGCAGTAGGGCCTCCTTCAGGTCTTGAGTATGGCCTGTCAGGTCTGCAGTATAGTTTCTGTCAGGTCTGCAGTATAGCCTCCGTCAGGTCTGCAGTATAGTTTCTGTCAGGTCTGCAGTATAGTTTCTGTCAGGTCAGCAGTATAGCCTCTGTCATGTCTGCAGTATAGTTTCTGTCAGGTCTGCAGTATAGTTTCTGTCAGGTCTGCAGTATAGCCTCTGTCAGGTATGCAGTAGAGCCTCTGTCATGTCTGCAGTATAGTTTCTGTCAGGTCTGCAGTATAGCCTCCGTCAGGTCTGCAGTATAGTTTCTGTCAGGTCTGCAGTATAGCCTCTGTCAGGTCAGCAGTATAGCCTCTGTCATGTCTGCAGTATAGTTTCTGTCAGGTCTGCAGTATAGCCTCCGTCAGGTCTGCAGTATAGTTTCTGTCAGGTCTGCAGTATAGTTTCTGTCAGGTCTGCAGTATAGTTTCTGTCAGGTCTGCAGTATAGCCTCCGTCAGGTCTGCAGTATAGTTTCTGTCAGGTCTGCAGTATAGCCTCTGTCAGGTCTGCAGTATAATTTCTGTCAGGTCTGCAGTATAGCCTCCGTCAGGTCTGCAGTATAGTTTCTGTCAGGTCTGCAGTATAGTTTCTGTCAGGTCTGCAGTATAGTTTCTGTCAGGTCTGCAGTATAGTTTCTGTCAGGTCTGCAGTATAGCCTCTCTCAGGTCTACAGTATAGCCTCCGTCGGGTCTGCAGTATAGCCTCCGTCAGGTCTACAGTATGGCCTCCTTCAGGTCAGCAGTATAGCCTCCGTCAGGGCTGCAGTATAGTTTCTGTCAGGTCTGCAGTATAGCCTCCGTCAGGTCTACAGTATAGCCTCCGTCGGGTCTGCAGTATAGACTCTCTCAGGTCTACAGTATGGCCTCCTTCAGGTCAGCAGTATAGCCTCCGTCAGGGCTGCAGGATAGTTTCCGTCAGGTCTGCAGTATAGCCTCCGTCAGGTCTGAAGTATAGCCTCCGTCAGGTCTGCAGAATAGCCTCCGTCAGGTCTGCAGTATAGCCTCCGTCAGGTCAGCAGTATGGCCTCCTTCAGGTCAGCAGTATACCCTCTGTCAGGTCTGCAGTATGGCCTCCTTCAGGTCAGCAGTATAGCCTCCGTCAGGTCAGCAGTATGGCCTCCTTCAGGTCTTGAGTATGGCCTCCTTCAGGTCTGCATTATTGCCTCCGTCAGGTCAGCAGTATAGCCTCCGTTAGGTCTGCAGTATGGCCTCCTTCAGGTCAGCAGTATAGCCTCCGTCAGGTCAGCAGTAGGGCCTCCTTCAGGTCTTGAGTATGGCCTGTCAGGTCTGCAGTATAGTTTCTGTCAGGTCTGCAGTATAGCCTCCGTCAGGTCTGCAGTATAGTTTCTGTCAGGTCTGCAGTATAGTTTCTGTCAGGTCAGCAGTATAGCCTCTGTCATGTCTGCAGTATAGTTTCTGTCAGGTCTGCAGTATAGTTTCTGTCAGGTCTGCAGTATAGCCTCTGTCAGGTCTGCAGTAGAGCCTCTGTCATGTCTGCAGTATAGTTTCTGTCAGGTCTGCAGTATAGCCTCCGTCAGGTCTGCAGTATAGTTTCTGTCAGGTCTGCAGTATAGCCTCTGTCAGGTCAGCAGTATAGCCTCTGTCATGTCTGCAGTATAGTTTCTGTCAGGTCTGCAGTATAGCCTCCGTCAGGTCTGCAGTATAGTTTCTGTCAGGTCTGCAGTATAGTTTCTGTCAGGTCTGCAGTATAGCCTCCGTCAGGTCTGCAGTATAGTTTCTGTCATGTCTGCAGTATAGCCTCCGTCAGGTCTGCAGTATAATTTCTGTCAGGTCTGCAGTATAGCCTCCGTCAGGTCTGCAGTATAGTTTCTGTCAGGTCTGCAGTATAGTTTCTGTCAGGTCTGCAGTATAGTTTCTGTCAGGTCTGCAGTATAGTTTCTGTCAGGTCTGCAGTATAGCCTCTCTCAGGTCTACAGTATAGCCTCCGTCGGGTCTGCAGTATAGCCTCCGTCAGGTCTACAGTATGGCCTCCTTCAGGTCAGCAGTATAGCCTCCGTCAGGGCTGCAGTATAGTTTCTGTCAGGTCTGCAGTATAGCCTCCGTCAGGTCTACAGTATAGCCTCCGTCGGGTCTGCAGTATAGACTCTCTCAGGTCTACAGTATGGCCTCCTTCAGGTCAGCAGTATAGCCTCCGTCAGGGCTGCAGTATAGTTTCTGTCAGGTCTGCAGTATAGCCTCCGTCAGGTCTACAGTATAGCCTCCGTCAGGTCTGCAGTATAATTTCTGTCAGGTCTGCAGTATAGCCTCCGTCAGGTCTGCAGTATAGTTTCTGTCAGGTCTGCAGTATAGTTTCTGTCAGGTCTGCAGTATAGTTTCTGTCAGGTCTGCAGTATAGCCTCTGTCAGGTCTACAGTATAGCCTCCGTCAGGTCTGCAGTATAGTTTCTGTCAGGTCTGCAGTATAGTTTCTGTCAGGTCTGCAGTATAGCCTCCGTCAGGTCTACAGTATAGCCTCCGTCGGGTCTGCAGTATAGCCTCCGTCGGGTCTGCAGTATAGCCTCCGTCAGGTCTACAGTATAGCCTCCGTCGGGTCTGCAGTATAGTTTCTGTCATGTCTGCAGTATGGCCTCCGTCAGGTCTACAGTATAGCCTCCGTCAGGTCTGCAGTATAATTTCTGTCAGGTCTGCAGTATAGCCTCCGTCAGGTCTGCAGTATAGTTTCTGTCAGGTCTGCAGTATAGCCTCCGTCAGGTCTACAGTATAGCCTCCGTCAGGTCTACAGTATAGCCTCCGTCAGGTCTGCAGTATAGTTTCTGTCAGGTCTGCAGTATAGCCTCCGTCAGGTCTGCAGTATAGTTTCTGTCAGGTCTGCAGTATAGCCTCTGTCAGGTCAGCAGTATAGCCTCTGTCAGGTCTACAGTATAGCCTCCGTCAGGTCTGCAGTATAGTTTCTGTCAGGTCTGCAGTATAGCCTCCGTCAGGTCTACAGTATAGCCTCCGTCAGGTCTGCAGTATAGTTTCTGTCAGGTCTGCAGTATAGCCTCCGTCAGGTCTACAGTATAGCCTCCGTCAGGTCTACAGTATAGCCTCCGTCAGGTCTGCAGTATAGTTTCTTTCAGGTCTGCAGTATAGCCTCTGTCAGGTCTACAGTATAGCCTCCGTCATGTCTGCAGTATAGTTTCTGTCATGTCTGCAGTATAGTTTCCGTCAGTAGTTAATGTGCTGTGTGTGTCTGTGCTCAGAGTATCTGTAGGTCAGTAGTTAATGTGTTGCATGTGTCTGTGCTCAGCGTATCTGTAGGTCAGTAGTTAATGTGCTGTGTGTGTCTGTGCTCAGAGTATCTGTAGGTCAGTAGTTAATGTGTTGTGTGTGTCTGTGCTCAGCGTACCTGTAGGTCAGTAGTTAATGTGTTGCGTGATGCTGTGCTCAGCGTATCTGTAGGTCAGTAGTTAATGTGCTGCGTGATGCTGTGCTCAGAGCATCTCTATGGTCAGTAGTTAATGTGTTGTGTGTGTCTGTACTCAGAGTATCTGTAGGTCAGTAGTTAATGTGTTGTGTGTGTCTGTGCTCAGAGTATCTGTAGGTCAGTAGTTAATGTGTTGCATGTGTCTGTGCTGATCTATTATCTGCTGGTCTGATTGCGCTTCTGTTCTGTAAGGACACTCTGTATGATGGAGCTGTGTGAAGAACAGCCCCATGCTGCCAGGGACCCACGCAGTGTGTGTGTCTGTGTGTGTGTGTGTGTGTGCGTGCGTATTTGTGCTGATTCCCACTCCTATCCTGCATGTTCACACCTTGTCTGCCAGCTCAGTGGGCGAGTGGAGAGCAGTGGGATATCTCATCTTCTCCTGCAGGGCCGTGATTAACTGGACCTTATTCCACTGACCCTCTGGCAGCGCACGGACCGACACGCACACAGACACGCGCATACACACACGTGTGCATACACGCACCGACACGCACACACACACGCGTGCATACACGCACCGGCACACACACACGTGTGCAGGCACCGACGCGCACACACACACGTGTGCAGGCACCGACACGCACACACACACGCGTGCAGGCACCGACACGCACACACACACGCGTGCAGGCACCGACACGCACACACACACGCGTGCAGGCACCGACACGCACACACACACGCGTGCAGGCACCGACGCGCACACACACACGCTGTTGAATCCTATCAACCATAGTTTGATGATTCACAGTTCACATGAACTATACAGCTCCAAGTTTCAACTCTTGCCATGTTGTTCCAGTTTGTTTAACTCTGTTACCATCCAGCCCTCAATAAAAAGTCCAAACAGTAAAACTTCTATCAGAATACTTCATATCATTAGAGAGTTGTCTCTTAAACTGTCTCAGAAGTCGTTTGCGGTGGCTGCACTAGTTTGTCTTCTTTGATCATCTGCTGACAAGCTAAAGCTTGGCTCCCTAATAGGACTCCTCACGGCTGTCTTCTGACTGAAGAAGTTCAGCTGGACTAATAGGACTCCTCACAGCTGTCTTCTGACTGAAGATCAGCTGGACTAATAGGACTCATCACAGCTGTCTTCTGACTGAAGATCAGCTGGACTAATAGGACTCCTCACAGCTGTCTTCTGACTGAAGTTCAGCTGGACTAATAGGACTCCTCACAGCTGTCTTCTGACTGAAGAAGTTCAGCTGGACTAATAGGACTCCTCACGGCTGTCTTCTGACTGAAGAAGTTCAGCTGGACTAATAGGACTCCTCACAGCTGTCTTCTGACTGAAGATCAGCTGGACTAATAGGACTCCTCACGGCTGTCTTTTGACTGAAGAAGTTCAGCTGGACTAATAGGACTCCTCACAGCTGTCTTCTGACTGAAGTTCAGCTGGACTAATAGGACTCCTCACAGCTGTCTTCTGACTGAAGGTCAGCTGGACTAATAGGACTCCTCACAGCTGTCTTCTGACTGAAGAAGTTCAGCTGGACTAATAGGACTCCTCACAGCTGTCTTCTTAATGAAGTTCAGCTGGACTAATAGGACTCCTCACAGCTGTCTTCTGACTGAAGGTCAGCTGGACTAATAGGACTCCTCACAGCTGTCTTCTGACTGACGTTCAGCTGGACTAATAGGACTCCTCACAGCTGTCTTCTGACTGAAGGTCAGCTGGACTAATAGGACTCCTCACAGCTGTCTTCTGACTGAAGTTCAGCTGGACTAATAGGACTCCTCACAGCTGTCTTCTGACTGAAGGTCAGCTGGACTAATAGGACTCCTCACAGCTGTCTTCTGACTGAAGTTCAGCTGGACTAATAGGACTCCTCACAGCTGTCTTCTGACTGAAGTTCAGCTGGACTAATAGGACTCCTCACAGCTGTCTTCTGACTGAAGGTCAGCTGGACTAATAGGACTCCTCACAGCTGTCTTCTGACTGAAGATTAGCTGGACTAATAGGACTCTTCACAGCTGTCTTCTGACTGAAGTTCAACTGGACTAATAGGACTCCTCACAGCTGTCTTCTGACTGAAGGTCAGCTGGACTAATAGGACTCCTCACAGCTGTCTTCTGACTGAAGATCAGCTGGACTAATAGGACTCCTCACGGCTGTCTTCTGACTGAAGTTCAGCTGGACTAATAGGACTCCTCACAGCTGTCTTCTGACTGAAGTTCAGCTGGACTAATAGGACTCCTCACAGCTGTCTTCTGACTGAAGTTCAGCTGGACTAATAGGACTCCTCACAGCTGTCTTCTGACTGAAGATCAGCTGGACTAATAGGACTCTTCACAGCTGTCTTCTGACTGAAGGTCAGCTGGACTAATAGGACTCCTCACAGCTGTCTTCTGACTGAAGATCAACTGGACTAATATGCTACATCAACTACAGGGACAGGTAAATAGTTAGAACATTTAGGAACTGAGTTTGTCAAACAAACACCCAACCTGAAACAAGGTCATTAGGGCTCACCAAAGGGTCCGCAGCTTAATTGACTATGGCTGTGATTCAAACAAACTGCAGTATGGTGACATGGCAATGCATTCGACTTAATTTATGTTTGTGTTGATATTCACAACGTTTAGCGGATATGTGATTGCTGGGAACCTCAGGGAAATTGCAGCGAGATGTCAGTGCAGTATGGTTTTGTATCAATCCAGGGCTATGAGAGTCTATTTAACTACTGTGAATAAAGGCCTACATACTGACTGTATAAGGACGTGTACTGAACTTCAAACATAGTGTCATTTAATAGATGTAGAAATACACCCATTAGGAAGCTGTGGTGGTGCTGTCTGTCGCTGGACATGTTATCCACCAGGATATGTGACTGGGGGTAATTGAAAGCCATGTATCAGACAGCCAGCAGGTCAGTGACGGGGCCACAGACTCTGGTATGGTTCCTCTCCTCAGCTCTGTGTGGGGCTGGATGAATGACCAGACCATCTGAATCTCACTGCTCTCTAGCCATGACCCACAGCAGCCATGTGTGTAAAATGACTGAGCTCAAATAGCGATATTGAGAAAGTGTGTGTGTGTGTGTGTGTGTGTGTGTGTGGAAGAGAGAAAATAGCAGGAGTGTGTAGGCTTCTGTTTGTGTCTCTTCCTCTATGTTTATTGTCATCTACAGAGTCAGATCACCTGTTACTGTCAGGGCCCTCCACACAGACACACAGACAGGCATGGAATCACCATGTCCTCCTACTCACTGCACTTCAACACGCCGCTGATTAATCCTCATTTATCAGACGCCTCTTTTCTGACCCCTCAGCCAATCAGATCACCTGTTACTGTCAGGGCCCTCCACACAGACACACAGACAGGCAGGGAATCACCATGTCCTCCTACTCACTGCACTTCAACATGCCGCTGATTAATCCTGATTTATCAGACGCCTCTTTTCTGCCCCCTCAGCCAATCAGAGCTCCTAATGAAGTCTCTGCCGACTACATAGTGTGTGTGTTTGTGGGGGGGGGGGCTGTGTGTGTGATTGTGGGTGTATGCAGTCTCCTTTGGGGTCTCCAGCTGTGTTGTATCACGTTCCCCCTGAGCGTCTCCTTGTCATTACTGCTGATTGGGCCAAATATGATGACACCCAATTAGACAGCCCATATGCTGTTGGGAGAGGAGATGGAGTGTATCGTTCAGTTGTCACTATTAGATATGTGGCAGGAATTGGATCTGTGAAAGGTACAACAAAAATTAGAATTTTGTGGAATTGGAAACACTCCACACTCACGTTCACAGCAGCTGAGGCTGGTGAGGGGAGGACGGCTCATAATAATGGCTGGAATGGAGTCAATGGAATGGTAACCACCACATGGAAACCAGGTGTTTGATGTGTTTGATTCCATTCCATTGACTCCATTCCAGCCATTATTATGCAGTATTACCGTTCTCTATGGGCTCTGGTCATAGTAGTGAAATATATGCCATAGGGTTCCACTTCTCTGTTGTACTGCAAACCCTGTTTACATAGCATCATGATATTACTGTCAAGGACACGTCATTGTTATCAAAGGTAATTGTTTCGTTTCCATGACAACAAGAACCCTCTTCCTGTACACAGGCCCTTGTCAATAGAAGTGGAATGTAAAGAATACATTGACCGATCATTGGCCCTTGTGTATGAGATGAAAAATAGGTATATTTCTGTATAAGAAAAATGGACAAAAGACCCAGTTGGCTTACAAAGAAACAAGTATTGCTCGTGAATGAAATGAACTGAATAGACATCTTGACTCTGCCGCTGTCTAGGCTAGTTGGCGTCTGTCTTCACTCTGTGTTGAGTGAGTGGAGACACCACTGACCTCAATAGAGTGGATTATATTAGCTATGTCTGTGCTTCTCAAATGGCACTAATTTTTACCAGAGAACTATGGGCCCAGGAAAAAAGCACAGGGCTCTGGACAAAATGAGGGCCCTATATGGGGTCTAGGGTGACATTTTGCACACAGTCTATCTCTATTGGAGCCACACTCAATGAACCTCAACAAAGATCTCAACCCACCGATTGGTTTGAGATAGGTCAACACTGGTTCCTCAAACTCCCCTCCTGTCACCCAATGAGTAAACATCCTGATAATCATCCTAACCATCCTGCTAATCATCCTGATAACCATTCCGCTAATCATCCTGAATACCATCCTGCTAATCATCCTGATAACCATTCTGCTAATCATCCTGATAACCATCCTGCTAATCATCCTGATGACCACCCTGCTAATCATCCTGATAATCAACCTGCTAATCATCCTGCTAACCATCCTGCTAATCATCCTGATAACCATCCTGCTAATCATCCTGATAACTATCCTGCTAATCATCCTGATGACCATCCTGCTAATCATCCTGATAACCATCCTGCTAATCATCCTGATAACGATCCTGCTAATCATCCTGCTAGTCATCCTGATGACCATCCTACTAATCATCCTGCTAATCATCCTGATGACCATCCTGCTAATCATCCTGATAACCATCCTGTTAATCATCCTGCTAATCATCCTGAACTGTCCCCCGGTTTTCTCTAATTAGTTTCTGTCAGGAGTCGGTCATCACTCTTATGGACCGTGGGGAATGTCTAGGGGCTAACAAAAGCTGGGAAGTGTGTGTATGTGTTTTTTGTCACGAGCCTGACTAGGTCACACAGAGGGCGATTTATATTTATTGTGTGTGTGTGTGCACGTACGTGTACTGTATATGGTCCATGTCACACACACACACAATCACACACACATCACACACGCCAGTCACAAACACTGACACACATTGTCATCGCCTGGCTTGCACTCCAGGATGTATTCAGACAAGCAGCAGCCCTGGCTAGGGGTCAAACTATTTCAGAAGCAGCGTGGAAATGTAACTTGACTACTGACAGGCCTGCACTTCAGTTCCACTGCATGGTGCAACACCGATAAGAGTCCCCCTGGGGCTGTCTGTTATTCAGATTGAGTCAAGAAACAAAGAAAACAACCACACACACACACAGACACACACACACACACACACACAGGGTCTTTATTTCATTGAGATATAACTAAGACACATGGGTTTTCAGGACACTGTGAGAATATCATTTGGGTGAGAATTAACAATAGAAAAGGACAGAGTGTGCTTAGCTAAGGCCTGCGTCTGAAATGGCACCCTATTCCCTATGAAGTGCACTCCTACCTCTCTAGTGAGTTATCTCCTAGTAGGATCTTCCTCTGGCCTGGAGAAGAGAAGAAAGACAAAGACAGAAAGAGAAAGAAAAGGTCTAAGAACTGAGGTTTGTTTTCAGCTTGTTTTTCATGTTGCTGGTCTTTGATTATTTCTTATTAATGAATGGGGGGAAAAATAGAGACTGTTACATATCGGGATATTCTTTTTCACGATTTGTCATATCATTTTGACAATATCGCAATATTATTTTTGAGCTAGTTGACTGTATCTGCACCATCTTCTTTTTAATTGGGGAGCCAATTAGTTTTCAGCACTTTTATTTCCATGATGACAACTTGTTTTCTCAGGGCTCTCTCTTGTCCCCCTGCAGCAGTATTGAACTACAATACATATAGAATCGTGTGCATCGCAATACATGTCGGATCAGCACCATCATCTTCGGCACCATCATCTCCATACATCATCTCCATACATCATCTCCATACATCATCTCCATACATCATCTCCATACATCATCTTCAGTGGACAGATCATGTAGAATGAAGAATCTGCCAGGACTGAATGGGATGCGTGAGATAACGAGCAGCATTAGTTCCATTTTGGGGTTTTCATCACTGGTTATTTGGACGTATCAGGATTGGGCGAAGGCGGTGCTTAAACTGCGAAGGTAGAGACTACATTTTTGACGGAACTCTCAATTTCTGACACGAATGAGTACAGACATTAATCACGCAGCTGAACAAATTACACAATATTTCACTTCTGGGTTAACAGATTAAGCCGTTTGTGTGTCTACATCAGGCCTGCATCCCAGGTTACCTAGAGAGACATAGCCGTACCATACAGTAAGAGGACCCTGTAGACAGAGGTACTGTAGGGTGAGGGTCAGCTCTTACATTCTTTCCACTAACAGTCTTGTGACAGATCACCTGCGTTGTGGGTAATGCGTTTCAAATTGAACATGTTCCGTAATCAGATGACTTTTATGTGTAACGGAGTAAAGTAACACGTGACTCTATCTCTTCCGGCCGTGTGTTTCCATGATCCGATCTCCACTTGTTTCCACATTTAGTTCTGGAGCGAGCTAAGAAAGAGAAATGTCATGACAGCTGCTGTCCATAGAGATGTATAGAGCACACTGCTTTGATCTTTGCCGTTGTGGCTCAGTTGTTAGAGCATGGCACTTGTGTTCAATTCCCACGGGGGACCAGTAAGAAGATGTTTTACTACAGTAAGTCACTCTGGATAAGAACGTCTGCTAAATGACTCAAATTAAAATGTTCAAAAAGAAATAGTGCACTACTTTTGACCAGGGTCCATATGTAAGGAATAGGGAGCCATTTGGGACACCCCCTCAGTCACTGCATAGCCTTGCCAGTGAGATGATAACATCCAGTCAGAGGCTAACTCTCACCCTGTGGTTCACTCATCTGAGTCTAATGTTGACTGTTTACTCACAACCGGCTAACTGTCTGCCTCCTCTGTTACATTCAGTCAACACCCCCTCCCACCTGTCTCCCTCCCATCTGATGGAAGCAACAGAAAGAGAGAGGGATAGAGAGAGAGATAAATAAAGAGCGAGAGAGGGGACAAGAATGAGGAAAAAGCCATAGGGGACAAAAACAGAGAGAGGGCAAGAAAGAGAGTTGAGCCTGTCAAGCTGCACCCTGGATGTCTTTAACCCAGCTCCGTACCCCAGCGTCCCCCACATCAAATCTCCTCTCCACCTATATCTGCTTGTCTGGCTCCTGAGTGGCACAGCGGTCTAAGGCACTGCATCTCAATGCTAGAGGCGTCACAGTAGTGCCTGGTTTGAATCTGGGCTGCATCACATTTGGCCGTGATTGTGAGTCCCTAAGGGACCCCTCCCCGCGCACAGTTGGTCCAGGTTTGTCCGGGGAAGGCCGTCATTGTAAATAAGAATTTGTTCTTAACTGACTTGCCTAGTTAAATAAAGGTTAAAAAACCTCCACTGACCTTTCAATGGTCACCATTCAGTCAACACCCCTTTCCCTCCTCTGTTGTTACATTCAGTCAACACCCCTCCTACCTGTCTCCCTTCTCTGTTGTTACATTCAGTCAACACCCCTCCTACCTGTCTCCCTACTCTGTTGATACATTCAGTCAACACCCCTCCTACCTGTCTCCCTACTCTGTTGTTACATTCAGTCAACACCACTCCTACCTGTCTCCCTCCTCTGTTGTTACACTCAGTCAACACCCCTCCCACCTGTCTCCTCCTCTGTTGTTACACTCAGTCAACACCCCTCCTACCTGTCTCCTACTCTGTTGTTACACTCAGTCAACACCCCTCCCACCTGTCTCCTCCTCTGTTGTTACATTCAGTCAACACCCCTCCTACCTGTCTCCTCCTCTGTTGTTACATTCAGTCAACACCCCTCCCACCTGTCTCCTCCTCTGTTACATTCAGTCAACACCCCTCCTACCTGTCTCCTCTGTTGTTACATTCAGTCAACACCCCTCCTACCTGTCTCCCTCCTCTGTTACATTCAGTCAACACCCCTCCTACCTGTCTCCTCCTCTGTTGTTACATTCAGTCAACACCCCTCCTACCTGTCTCCCTCCTTTGTTGTTACATTCAGTCAACACCCCTCCTACCTGTCTCCTCCTCTGTTACACTCAGTCAACACCCCTCCTACCTGTCTCCCTCCTTTGTTGTTACACTCAGTCAACACCCCTCCTACCTGTCTCCTCTGTTGTTACACTCAGTCAACACCCCTCCTACCTGTCTCCCTCCTTTGTTGTTACACTCAGTCAACACCCCTCCTACCTGTCTTCTCCTCTGTTACATTCAGTCAACACCCCTCCTACCGGTCTCCCTCCTTTGTTGTTACACTCAGTCAACACCCCTCCTACCTGTCTCCCTCCTCTGTTGTTACACTCAGTCAACACCCCTCCTACCTGTCTCCCTCCTCTGTTACAGTCAGTCAACACCCCTCCTACCTGTCTCCTCCTCTGTTACACTCAGTCAACACCCCTCGTACCTGTCTCCTCCTCTGTTGTTACACTCAGTCAACACCCCTCCTACCTGTCTCCCTCCTCTGTTACACTCAGTCAACACCCCTCCTACCCGTCTTCTCCTCTGTTACATTCAGTCAACACCCCTCCTACCGGTCTCCCTCCTTTGTTGTTACACTCAGTCAACACCCCTCCTACCTGTCTCCCTCCTCTGTTGTTACACTCAGTCAACACCCCTCCCACCTGTCTCCCTCCTCTGTTGTTACATTCAGTCAACACCCCTCCCACCTGTCTCCTTCCTCTGTTGTTACACTCAGTCAACACCCCTCCTACCTGTCTCACTCCTCTGTTGTTACACTCAGTCAACACCCCTCCCACCTGTCTCCCTCCTCTGTTGTTACATTCAGGCAACACCCCTCCCACCTGCCTCCCTGCTCTGTTACACTCAGTCAACACCCCTCCCACCTGCCTCCCTCCTCTGTTGTTACACTCAGTCAACACCCCTCTTACCTGTCTCCCTCCTCTGTTACAGTCAGTCAACACCCCTCCTACCTGTCTCCTCCTCTGTTGTTACATTCAGTCAACACCCCTCCTACCTGTCTCCCTCCTCTGTTACAGTCAGTCAACACCCCTCCTACCTGTCTCCTCCTCTGTTGTTACATTCAGTCAACACCCCTCCCACCTGTCTCCTCCTCTGTTATCTCTTATGTCTGTCTCTTTCCGTTTTGTCACCAAAGCCCCATATACCACCCACCACTGCGACCTGTATGCTCTCGTCGGCTGCCCCATGCTACATATTCGCCGCCAGACCCACTGGGTCCAGGTAATCTATAAGTCTATGCTAAGGTCAGCCTTATCTCAGCTCACTGGTCACCATAGCAATAGCCACCCGTAGCACACTGGTCATGCCAAAAGCCAACACCTCTTTTGGCCGCCTTTCCTTCCAGTTTTCTGTTGCCAGTGACTGGAAATAATTGCAAACCTCGCTGAAATTGGAGACTTATATCTCATTCACTAACTTTAAACATCAGCTGTATGAGCAGCTTACCGATCGCTGCAGCTGTACACAGCCCATCTATAAATAGCCCATACAATCTACCTACCTCATCCCCATATTGTTGTTACTTACTTTTTTTCTCTTTTGCACACCAGTATTTCTACTTGCACATCATCATCTGCACATCTATCACTCCAGTGTTAATTTGCCAAATTGTAATGACTTCGCTACGATGGCCTATTTATTTCCTTACCTCCTCACGCCATATATACTTTTTCTATTGTGTTATTGACTGTACGTTTGTTTATTCCATGTGTAACTCTGTGTTGTTTGTGTCACACTGCTTTGCTTTATCTTGGCCAGGTCACAGTTGTAAATGAGAACTTGTTCTCAACTGGCCTACCTGGTTAAATAAAGGTGAAATAAAATAAATGTAAAAAAAATATCTCTTCCCCTGATCTCTCCTCTACTTGTCTTTCTATTCTGTCTCTCCTCTACTTGTCTTTCTATTGTGTGTCTCTCCTCTCTACTTGTCTTTCTATTCTGTGTCTCTCCTCTACTTGTATTTCTATTGTGTGTCTGTCCTCTACTTGTCTTTCTATTGTGTATCTCCTCTCTACTTGTCTTTCTATTGTGTGTCTCTCCTCTACTTGTCTTTCTATTGTGTGTCTCTCCTCTCTACTTGTCTTTCTATTCTGCCTCTCCTCTCTACTTGTCTTTCTATTCTGTCTCTCCTCTCTACTTGTCTTTCTATTCTGTGTCTCTCCTCTACTTGTCTTTCTATTCTGTGTCTCTCCTCTACTTGTCTTTCTATTGTGTGTCTCTCCTCTACTTGTCTTTCTATTGTGTGTCTCTCCTCTACTTGTCTTTCTATTGTGTGTCTCTCCTCTACTTGTCTTTCTATTGTGTGTCTCTCCTCTACTTGTCTTTCTATTGTGTGTCTCTCCTCTCTACTTGTCTTTCTATTCTGCCTCTCCTCTCTACTTGTCTTTCTATTCTGTCTCTCCTCTCTACTTGTCTTTCTATTCTGTGTCTCTCCTCTACTTGTCTTTCTATTCTGTGTCTCTCCTCTACTTGTCTTTCTATTGTGTGTCTCTCCTCTACTTGTCTTTCTATTGTGTGTCTCTCCTCTACTTGTCTTTCTATTGTGTGTCTCTCCTCTACTTGTCTTTCTATTGTGTGTCTCTCCTCTACTTGTATTTCTATTGTGTCTCTCCTCTCTACTTGTCTTTCTATTGTGTGTCTCTCCTCTCTACTTGTCTTTCTATTGTGTGTCTCTCCTCTACTTGTCTTTCTATTGTGTGTCTCTCCTCTACTTGTCTTTCTATTCTGTGTCTCTCCTCTACTTGTCTTTCTATTCTGTCTCTCCTCTACTTGTCTTTCTATTCTGTATCTCTCCTCTACTTGTCTTTCTATTCTGTGACTCTCCTCTACTTGTCTTTCTATTCTGTGTCTCTCCTCTACTGGTCTTTCTATTCTGTGTCTCTCCTCTACTTGTCTTTCTATTCTGTGTTTCTCCTCTACTTGTCTTTCTATTCTGTGTCTCTCCTCTACTTGTCTTTCTATTCTGTCTCTCCTCTCTACTTGTCTTTCTATTCTGTGTCTCTCCTCTACTTGTCTTTCTATTGTCTCCCCTCTCTACTTGTCTTTCTATTGTGTGTCTCTCCTCTACTTGTCTTTCTATTCTGTCTCTCCTCTACTTGTCTTTCTATTGTGTCTCCCCTCTCTACTTGTCTTTCTATTGTGTGTCTCTCCTCTACTTGTCTTTCTATTGTGTCTCCCCTCTCTACTTGACTTTCTATTCTGTGTCTCTCCTCTCTACTTGTCTTTCTATTCTGTCTCTCCTCTACTTGTCTTTCTATTGTGTCTCTCCTCTCTACTTGTCTTTCTATTGTGTCTCTCCTCTCTACTTGTCTTTCTATTGTGTATCTCTCATCTACTTGTCTTTTTATTGTGTCTCTCCTCTACTTGTATTTCTATTGTGTCTCTCCTCTACTTGTCTTTCTATTGTGTCTCTCTACTTGTCTTTCTATTCTGTGTCTCTCCTCTACTTCCACCTGTCTATCGTTCCTTCTCCTTCTTTCTCTCTCATAGCACTTATTTCTCTCTCTCTCTGCCTGTCTCTCTCCATCTCCCGTTTCAATAATTTCTCTCTCACTCTCTCTCTCAATTTCTCTCTCTCTCTCTCTCTCTCTCTCTGTCTCTTGCTCTCTCATTTTCTCCGCCACTCTGTCTCTCTCTCAATTTCTATGTCTCTCTGTCTCTCTCTCCCTCTCTCTCCATCCCTCTGTCTCTCTCTCTCTCTCTCTCTCTCTCTCTCTCTCTCTGTCTCTCTCTCTCTTTCTCTCTCTCTCAATTTCTCTGTCCCTCTCTCTCTCTTAATTTCTCTGTCCCTCTGTCTCTCGCTCTCTCGCTCCGTCCCTCTCTCTCTCTCGCTCTCTTTCTCCGTCCCTCTCTCTCTCTCTCTCTCTCTCTTTCTCTCTCCGTCTCTCTCTCTCTCTCTCACTCTCTCTCCGTCTCTCTCTCTCTGTCTCTCTCTCTCCGTCCCTCTGTCTCTCTCTCTCTCCGTCCCTCTCTCTCTCTCTCTCCGTCCCTCTCTCTCTCTTTCTGTCTCTCTCTCTCACTCTCTCTCTCCGTTCCACTGTCTCTCTCGCTCTCTCTCTCCATCCCTCTGTCTCTCTCTCTCTCTCTCTCCCTCTGTCTCTCTCTCTCTCCCTCTCTCTCCGTCCCTCTCTCCATCCCTCTCTCTCTCTCTCTCTCTCTCTCTCTCTCCGTCCCTCTCTCTCTCTTTCTCTCTCCGTCTCTCTCTCTCTCTCTCTCTCTCTCTCTCTCTCTCTCTCCGTCTCTCTCTCTGTCTCTCTCTCTCCGTCCCTCTCTCTCTCTCTCTCCATCCCTCTCTCTCTCTCTCTCCGTCCCTCTCTCTCTCTTTCTATCTCTCTCTCTCTCTCCGCCCTCTGTCTCTCTCTCTCACTCTCTCTCTCCGTTCCACTGTCTCTCTCGCTCTCTCTCCATCCCTCTGTCTCTCTCTCTCTCTCCCTCTCTCTCCGCCCCTCTCTGTTTCTCTCTCTCTCCATCCCTCTGTCTCTCTCTCTCCCTCTCTCTCCGTCCCTCTCTCTCTCTCTCTCCGTCCCTCTGTCTCTCTCTCTCTCTCCCTCTCTCTCCGTCCCTCTCTCTCTCTCTCTCTCGCTCTCTCTCTCTCTCTCTCTCTCTCTCTCTCTCTCTCTCTCTCTGTCTCTCTGTCTCTGCCGTGTGGCATTGATCCCTTTGTAAGCAGCTCTCTGATCCTATCTTACATTCACACTCCTACATGGCCCCAGTGAGCCCAGAGACTATAGCAACAACTCTTAAATCCCCCCCTCACCAGTTCACTATGCGCTAAAACACACACACACACACACACACAGACACACACACACACACACTCTCTCAGCAGTTTAGACTAGATACATCACACCCACCCCTTAAGAATAAGAATATTCTAGCTTTTAAATGAAGCCCTATAGAGTGAAAGACAGGCACAGAGAAAGAGAGGAAGGGAGAGTGGGAGAGAGAGTGTAAGAGATGGATGAATGGAAAGGGTGAATGAGGGGAAAGGGGAGGAGGAGATGGTGAGAGAGAGTGTTAACATCTAAGGTTGGTGAACAGTGATTGTAGAAATCAGGGCAGCAGTAGTGAGATGGGACCAGCCCTCACTACTTCTCCCCCACTGAGTGGACTACAGAGAGTTAAACATACGGTACAGATCTCTCCCTGTATGTCTCACTACATTGCTCTCTCTCCCTCTCTCTGTTCCTCTCCCCCTGTCATCTCCTCCAGTACAGTACACTCCTCACCACATTCATAATGGATACGGTTCCCACAGAAGCCCAGACAGGGAGAGACACTGCTGCACTACAGTCTATACCAATAGAGACATATAGCCTTGCTTATGTAACATGAAAGCAGTGGCTGATTTCTTGTTGAGTGAAATCATGTCTGCTGATGTGGAAAGACTTTCGGGGGTTGTGTTAACAGGAAATATTTGGAACACACTTTGACAAGTAGCTCACCTTTCTTCTGTGGTGTACACCGTTTCTATTTGGATTCCAATTGATAACACGTTGTGATGATTGCCATTCACTTAAAGCCAACACTCGAAGGTCAGACGGACTTGGGTTGAGAGGGAGGGGATAAAAGAGAGAGGGAGAGATAGACAGAAATCAATATAACTTCACATTTGAGCTTATCCATCGAGCTGCAGTATGCTTGATGCTGATGGAGGGTTGTGTGAGGGTTGTGTGAGGGTTGTGTGAGGGTTGTGTGAGGGTTGTGTGAGGGTTGTGTAAGGGTTTGGAGGATAATGATAAAGAGAGAGAGATGCCACTGCATCAGAATAGGTTCTTGTTTTGTTTTATTATGTCCTTCAATTAAAATCGCTGAACAATGGATCATAAGAAGTTAATGGACTTATGTAACCTCTAAGTCAGCCTTTAACCAGATGGATGAGAAAGATCCACAAAGAATTCAAAAACAAATCCAACATAAACTCCCATATCTATTGGGTGAAATTCCACAGTGTGCCATCACAGCAGCAAGATTTGTGACCTGTTGCCACGAGAAAAGGGCAACCAGTGAAGAACAAACACCATTGTAAATACAACCCATATTTATGCTTATTTATTTTATCTTGTGTCCTTTAACCATTTGTACATTGTTAAAACACTGTATATATATATAATATGACATTTGTAATATCTTTATTGTTTTGAAACTTCTGTATGTGTAATGTTTACTGGGAGAGGGAGAGGGAGAGGGAGAGATGAAGAGGGAGGGAGAGGGAGAGGGAGAGATGAAGAGGGAGGGAGAGGGAGAGACAGAGGGAGGGAGAGGGAGGGAGGGAGGGACGGAGAGGGAGAGGGAGTGACTGAGAGGGAGGGAGGGAGAGACGGAGAGGGAGGGAGGGAGAGATGGAGAGGGAGGGAGGGAGAGACGGAGAGGGAGGGAGGGAGAGACAGAGAGGGAGGGAGAGACGGAGAGGGAGAGACGGAGAGGGAGGGAGAGAGGGAGGGAGACGGAGAGGGAGGGAGAGATGGAGGGAGACGGAGAGGGAGAGAGACGGAGAGGGAGGGAGAGATGGAGGGAGACGGAGAGGGAGAGAGACGGAGAGGGGAGGGAGAGAGACGGAGAGTGATAGAGGGAGAGAGACGGAGAGGGAGACGGAGAGAGAGGGAGAGGGAGAGAGACGGAGAGGGAGAGAGACGGAGAGGGAGACGGAGAGGGAGACGGAGAGGGAGAGGGAGACGGGGAGAGAGAGGGAGAGGGAGACGGAGAGAGGGAGAGGGAGGGAGACGGAGGGAGAGAGAGGGAGACGGTGGGAGGGAGAGAGAGGGAGACGGGGGGAGGGGGAGAGAGAGAGACGGAGGGGGAGAGGGAGAGAGGGAGACGGAGGGAGAGAGAGAGAGAGACAGAGACGGAGAGGGAGGGAGAGAGAGACGGAGGGGGAGAGAGAGAGAGGGAGACGGAGAGGGAGGGAGGGAGGGAGAGAGAGACGGAGTGGGAGGGAGAGAGAGAGAGAGGGAGACGGAGGGGGAGAGAGAGAGAGGGAGACGGAGAGGGAGGGAGGAAGAGGGAGACGGAGTGGGAGGGAGGGAGAGACGGAGGGGGAGAGAGAGAGGGAGACGGAGAGGGAGGGAGGGAGAGGGAGGGAGAGGGAGACGGAGTGGGAGGGAGGGAGGGAGACGGAGACGGAGTGGGAGGGAGAAAGAGAGGGAGGGATAGACAGAGACGGAGAGGGAGAGAGAGACGGAGGGAGAGACAGAGAGAGGGAAAGACAGAGACGGAGAGGGAGAGAGAGAGGGAGGGAGAGAGAGAGGGAGAGACAGAGACGGAGAGGGAGAGAGAGAGGGAGGGATAGACGGAGAGGGAGAGAGAGAGGGAGGGATAGACAGAGACGGAGAGGGAGAGAGAGGGAGGGATAGACAGAGACGGAGAGGGAGAGCGGTACAAAAGTAGGATAAATATGAAAAGGGAGACAGACAAGCAGATAGACAGCGAGAGGGAATGAGAGTGAGATATGTAGAGAGAGTTACAAAGGGAGGAGAAATAAGGTAAATATGAAAAGAGAGACAGACAGGCAGATGGACAGGGAGAGAGAGTAAGATTGTCTCCTCACTGTCTTCATTCTGCTGCACTGCTGTTTCCCCTTCCATCTCTCTCTCCCCCTCTCTCACTCTCTCTCCCCCACCCCTGCTGTTTCCCCTTCCATCTCTCTCTTCCCTCTCTCGCTCTCTTCTCCCCCCCCCCCCCCCCCCCCCCTCTATTAGTGTTGTCACGATACCAGAGTTTTGACATTGATACCAGGTCCAGTATCACGATGCTCAATACCAAAACGATACCACAGCTAAAGAAGAAGGAAGCCTCTATCAGCCAGAGTCACAGAATGGCTCTTGATCCAGACAGATAAACTCAGCTACTGCTCTGTTCAATTGTTGGGCATCTTTAGAGTTCAATATCACTGCATTTGAATAGTTTTACATCAACATCAGAGAAAGCATTAATTCATTAATTATACAATCAATTTGACTTTGGTTTTACCAATCAACATAACAACATAATAGTAATCACTTATTTGAGTGGTAAATCTCTATTGATAAACTGGGTAAATCAAGATGTAGCCTCGCCCTTTTCACCATACAGAGGAATGGATATTTAATAGTACTGTTTGCATTGAGTTATCAAGCTTGTTTTGGCTCATTTCATGGGGCTCCAGATACAATAACAAACGCTCTGCTTCCTTTCCATCTGGGACTTGTTTTATTGTACTGATCAACAACATTTGCATAGAAGTAGTTTATTTTCTAAAAGTGAGCGCTGTCTCTTTAACCAGTAATGATGTCATTCAGATGACACCCTGCTATAAACAAGGTGCTGAGGCAATAGACCATCTTTGGCTGATGGACAGACGTGACAAAGACACCTATTAAGTGAATGAATAACGAATAGCAATCGGCTTTGAAATCAGCATATTTTACATATGGACATTGTTTTGCAATCAGTAATTAACAATTTCAACCTTTCTACATGCCGTGTCGTATTATTCAAGTGTGTTAACTTCTGTACAGTATGAGTGTGTAGCTAACATGATGTAGCCCAGACTCCCAGTACAGCATGAGTGTGGAGCTAACATGATGTAGCCCAGACTCCCAGTACAGCATGAGTGTGGAGCTAACATGATGTAGCCCAGACTCCCAGTACAGTATGAGTGTGTAGCTAACATGATGTAGCCCAGACTCCCAGTACAGTATGAGTGGGTAGCTAACATGATGTAGCCCAGACTCCCAGTACAGTATGAGTGTGGAGCTAACATGATGTAGCCCAGACTCCCAGTACAGTATGAGTGTGTAGCTAACATGATGTAGCCCAGACTCCCAGTACAGTATGAGTGTGGAGCTAACATGATGTAGCCCAGACTCCCAGTACAGTATGAGTGGGTAGCTAACATGATGTAGCCCAGACTCCCAGTACAGTATGAGTGTGGAGCTAACATGATGTAGCCCAGACTCCCAGTACAGTATGAGTGTGTAGCTAACATGATGTAGCCCAGACTCCCAGTACAGTATGAGTGTGGAGCTAACATGATACAGCCCAGACTCCCAGTACAGTATGAGTGTGTAGCTAACATGATACAGCCCAGACTCCCAGTACAGTATGAGTGTGTAGCTAACATGATGTAGCCCAGACTCCCAGTACAGTATGAGTGTGTAGCTAACATGATGTAGCCCAGACTCCCAGTACAGCATGAGTGTGGAGCTAACATGATGTAGCCCAGACTCCCAGTACAGTATGAGTGGGTAGCTAACATGATGTAGCCCAGACTCCCAGTACAGTATGAGTGTGGAGCTAACATGATGTAGCCCAGACTCCCAGTACAGTATGAGTGTGTAGCTAACATGATGTAGCCCAGACTCCCAGTACAGTATGAGTGTGGAGCTAACATGATACAGCCCAGACTCCCAGTACAGCATGAGTGTGGAGCTAACATGATGTAGCCCAGACTCCCAGTGCAGCATGAGTGTGTAGCTAACATGATGTAGCCCAGACTCCCAGTACAGCATGAGTGGGTAGCTAACATGATGTAGACCAGACTCCCAGTACAGCATGAGTGGGTAGCTAACATGATGTAGCCCAGACTCCCAGTACAGCATGAGTGGGTAGCTAACATGATGTATCCCAGACTCCCAGTACAGCATGAGTGTGGAGCTAGCAGCGATCGGTAAGCGGCTCTGACAGCTGATGCTTAAAGTTAGTGAGGGAGATATGTCTCCAAATTCAGCGATTTTTGCAATTCGTTCCAGTCATTGGCAGCAGAGAACTGGAAGGAAAGGCGGCCAAAGCAGGTGTTGGCTTTTGCGATGACCAGTGAAATATACCTGCTGGAGTTCGTGCTACGGGTGAGTGTTGTTATGATGACCAGTGAGCTGAGATAAGGTGGATATTTACCTAGCAACGACTTATAGATGTCCTGGAGCCAGTGGGTCTGGCGACGAATATGTAGCATGGGCCAGCCGACGAGAGCATACAGGTCGCAGTGGTGGGTGGTATATGGGGCTTTGGTGACAAAACGGAAAGAGACAGATATAACAGAGGAGGAGACAGGCTCCCCTACCTCTCTCCCTCCCACTCTCTCTCCATCTCCTTCCCCACCTACCTCCTTCTGTCCCTCCCTCCCTCTCCATCAATCCCCCTCTCTCCATCTCCCACCCCTACCTACCTCCTTCTCTCCTTCTCTCCCTCCCGCTCCACCCCCCCTCTCTCCATCTCCTTCCCTACCTTCCTCTCTCCCTCCCTCCCTCTCCATCCCTCCCCCATCTCTCAATCTCCTTCCCTCCCTCCCTCTCTCCTTCCCTCTCCCTCCATCTCCTTCATTACCTACCTATCTCCCACACTTTCCTCCCCCCATCTCGATCTCCCTCTATCTCTCCCCCCTTCATCTTCTCTCCCCCATCTCTCTCTAGTGTGTGTGCAAATGAAAACAGGCTTCCACAAGTACACCTACTGGCAGGTTGCAGTGTAAACCAGCTGAGTGAACCGTAGTGATCTGTCAATTATGTCATCTCTATTCAGACGATCTCCAGACACATGTTAGTGGAGACAGGTATCAAGGAGAGGAGGGAGAGGGAGGGAGGGAGAGAGGAGGAGAGAAGGGTGTGGGAGAGATGGGGGCTGAGGAGAGGGGGAGAGACAGAGAGGGAGAGGGATAGCAGTCTTTCCCACTACAATCTGCATCATTAGTATCACTGTCACATTACCACAGCCTGTTTGTATGTAATGACAGTCGTGTAGCTTTCACATTATTAATGCTAGCTAGACAGACGCACAGCGCACCCAAAGGTTGGAAACAGAAGCATTGGAAGGTTCAAGTGATTTGAAATCCAGAACAGCAGAGATGCATCATTTGATGAGGGAGCCTCCATTGTGCTCCTCCACCTTCATTGGAAAAGAGTTAAATGGCTTGTACAGTGGGAAGCCATTTTGACATATTGTATATATTGTACAATTTGGTTTAGGCTTTGACACAATGTATAGTGAAACAATGTGTTAAACTTAGTGGTGTACAGTGTGTCATTGTCCAAAGGAGTCCTTGTCTTGCCCATAGGGGCAGAACATGATGTAGATATGAGTCAGACTACTGTCCTCAGTGTATGTGCTGATACTCACGTACACACACAAAATGTCACATGTTCATGTAATCACTCACATGTACAGTACACACACACATGAATGTTTTAGCACACAGATACAGTATAACTGCTCACACACACACATGAATGTTTTAGCACACAGATACAGTATAACTGCTCACACACATCAAATAATTGTCTTCTGAAGCAGCATAGGCACACATGCTGTATGTACACACTCACTCACCCCCCCCCCCCCCCCCCCCCAAGCACACACACACACACACTGTACATGCACACACACACACACACCATACACACACTGTACATGCATGCACTGTATACACACTGTACACACACACATATACACTGTACACACACACACACACACACACACACACCGTACAAGCGCACACATACACACAGACACACACAGTGTTATTTATGCTGAAGCAGCACCCTCCAGGCTGCAGTAGATGTAGGGCTCTCCACTCAGCCCGCTGCCGCCGGTAACAGCCAATCACCACAGGGACAGGCCTCACCACTCTCTGAGTAAGGGCACCTTGCCAGCAAACACACACACATACACATACACTGTCCTGTCTTATTTACGGCAACAGCTCCCATGACAGAGACTCTCCTCTGCAGTCCTGCTGCAGTTCTGTATCATCACTACTACTGACTTTATACCTTCCACAGTCTGTCTCTGTCTCTGTCTCTGTCTCTCTCTCTCTCTGTCTCTCTCTGTCTCTCTCTCTCTCTCTGTCTCTCTCTCCCTCTCTCTCTGTCTCTGTCTCTCTCTCCCTCTCTCTCTCAGTCGCTCCCTCTCTCTCTCTCTCCCTCCCTGTCGCTCTCTCTCTCTCTCTCTCTCTCTCTCTCTCTCTCTCTCTCTCTCTCTCTCTCCCTCTCTGTTTCCCTGGCTCTATATATCTCTGTCTGTTTCTCTCTCTCTGTCTCTCTCTGTCTCTGTTTCTCTCTGTCTCTCTCTCTCTCTCTCTGTCTGTCTTTCTCTCTCACTCTCTCGCTTTCTTTGTCTCTATTGCTCGCTCTCTCTCTCACTTTCTTTCACACACACACTCACTCAGGCCAATAACCCATCAAGTAGTGACTGTTCTCTCTCTGAAAACAACAGAAGTTGTGTTCCAGAGCAACAGCTGGAATAATTCAGGTGTGTGTGTGTGTGTGTGTGTGTGTGTGTGTGTGTGTGTGTGTGTGTGTGTGTGTGTGTGTGTGTGTGTGTGTGTGTGCAGTTTCATTTCCAACTGTCATTGATCAAACAATTGGTTCGAAGGGAGAAAATAGTTAAGAAAAGAAAACAGTTAAGAAAAGGAGCTTGAGAGGGTCAACAGAGAGGGAGAAAGTGGGAATGAGATTAAGAGAAAAGGAGCTTGAGAGGGTCAACAGAGAGGGAGAAAGTGGGAATGAGATTAAGAGAAAAGGAGCTTGAGAGGGTCAACAGAGAGGGAGAAAGTGGGAATGAGATTAAGAGAAAAGGAGCTTGAGAGGGTCAACAGAGAGGGAGAAAGTGGGAATGAGATTAAGAGAAAAGGAGCTTGAGAGGGTCAACAGAGAGGGAGAAAGTGGGAATGAGATTAAGAGAAAAGGAGCTTGAGAGGGTCAACAGAGAGGGAGAAAGTGGGAATGAGATTAAGAGAAAAGGAGCTTGAGAGGGTCAACAGAGAGGGAGAAAGTGGGAATGAGATTAAGAGAAAAGGAGCTTGAGAGGGTCAACAGAGAGGGAGAAAGTGGGAATGAGATTAAGAGAAAAGGAGCTTGAGAGGGTCAACAGAGAGGGAGAAAGTGGGAATGAGATTAAGAGAAAAGGAGCTTGAGAGGGTCAACAGAGAGGGAGAAAGTGGGAATGAGATTAAGAGAAAAGGAGCTTGAGAGGGTCAACAGAGAGGGAGAAAGTGGGAATGAGATTAAGAGAAAAGGAGCTTGAGAGGGTCAACAGAGAGGGAGAAAGTGGGAATGAGATTAAGAGAAAAGGAGCTTGAGAGGGTCAACAGAGAGGGAGAAAGCGGGAATGAGATTAAGAGAAAAGGAGGAAGAGAGAATGAGGGGATAGAGAGACAGACAAGAGAGAGAAGGAAAGGAGGGCGATTAGATAGGAGAAATATACAATGATAGTATTGTGCTAGGTGAATGACACACACACACACACACACACATACACACGGGTAAACAAACTAACAAGCGAAAACAAACCTCTTTACCTTGTATTCAGTGTAAGTTCCATTGTATATATGCATTAGCCTCGAGCTATGCACCCCATCATCTACCTTTGTGATGAGACAGAAGCCTGCTTTTCACAAGGTTTTTGTCCCAAATCGCACCCTATTCCCTATATCGTGCACTACTTTTCGTAGTGCAGGATATAGGGAATAGGGTTATTCCCTATAGTGCACTACTTCTGGTAGTGTACATTGTAGGCAATAGGGTGCCATTTTAGCCGTTGCCCAGAGAGCTGTTTGATGAATGAGATGTGCGTTTCATTGTTCTCTTTAGAAAGGCAACTCATACAGATGAATACAGGTAGCTGGTTAGAAAGGCCTCTTTGGTTAAAGTGCCTGTAAATCATTCATTATTCTCTCCCTCCTTTCTTCTTGCTCCCTCGCTTTTTCTCTCCGGAGGCTGGACAGATGTGCATAGAGATAAGTGGAGTGGGAGCCGGAGGGGTGGAGAGATGGTGGAATGGCTTAGAGGCAATTAACAAGGGGATGAATAATACCAGAAAAAGGGACAACATTGAATCACTCACCACCCCAAGCCTCTTCCCCTCTTTCACCTTTCTCCTCTACCGACCTTCTCTTCCCCTCGTTCACCTTTCACCTTTCTCCTCTACTGACCTCCTCTTCCCCTCTTTCACCTTTCTCCTCTACCGACCTCCTCTTCCCCTCTTTCACCTTTCTCCTCTACCGACCTTCTCTTCCCCTCGTTCACCTTTCACCTTTCTCCTCTACCAACCTCCTCTTCCCCTCGTTCACCTTTCTCCTCTACCGACCTCCTCTTCCCCTCTTTCATTTTTCTCTTTTCCCTCTACCGACCTCGTCTTTCACCTTTCTCCTCTACCTTTCTCCTCTTCCCCTCTTTCACCTTTCTTCTCTACCGACCTCCTCTTCCCCTCTTTCACCGTTATCTTTCTCTTCTGCCGACCTCCTCTTCCCCTCTTTCACCTTTCTCCTCTACCAACCTCTTCTTCCCCTCTTTCACCTTTCTCCTCTACCAACCTCTTCTTCCCCTCTTTCACCTTTCTCATCTACCGACCTCCTTTTCCTCTTCATCATCTCTCTCTTTCTCCACTACCTCCCTCCTCTTCCCTCTCTTCACCCTACGTATCACCACCCTTTCTCTGTGCCCCAGATGTGTCCTTGGTTGTCTCTGTGGGTGTTACTACACCGGGTAATGGCCAAAACTCAGACACCATTGTTACAGAGTCAGAGGACATCTGTCAGAGTTAGAGAGAGCTCTTTCTACTCTGAGTTTAATGGTCTGCTATTTCAGAGATTACAGTGGGCTACAGTGTTCTCTGGCTCCTTAGACCGACACTGATTTGACTAAATCTAAAAAACAGACTTGCTAAAGTTTTACTCTGTCCCTATCATAGTCCCTATGCAGAATATACTAGCATGTTAGCTAACTGGGGCTGAATCCACTCTATCATAGTCCCTATGCAGAATATACTAGCATGTTAGCTAACTGGGGCTGAATCCACTCTATCATAGTCCCTATGCTTGAAATGTGTTTCCGCACACAATGGCTGCATTCCTGCAGAAAGATGTTTTCTGTCTTTTCTTTCCCTCCGTTTATTGTTTCTCTATAAAACATTATCTTTCCCTCCTTCATCTGTCGTTTCTCTATAAAACATTCTCTTTCCCTCCTTAATCTGTCGTTTCTCTATAAAACATTCTCTTTCCCTCCTTTATCTGTAGTTTCTCTATAAAACATTCTCTTTCCCTCCTTCATCTGTAGTTTCTCTATAAAACATTCTCTTTCCCTCCTTCATCTGTCGTTTCTCTATAAAACATTCTCTTTCCCTCCTTCATCTGTCGTTTCTCTATAAAACATTCTCTTTCCCTCCTTCATCTGTCATTTCTCTATAAAACATTCTCTTTCCCTCCTTCATCTGTCGTTTCTCTATAAAACATTCTCTTTCCCTCCTTCATCTGTAGTTTTTCTATAAAACATTCTCTTTCCCTCCTTCATCTGTCGTTTCTCTGTAAAACATTCTCTTTCCCTCCATCTTTCTTTTCTCTATAAAACATTCTCTTTCCCTCCATCTGTAGTTTCTCTATAAAACATTCTCTCTCCCTCCATCTGTAGTTTCTCTATAAAACATTATCTTTCCCTCCTTAATCTGTCGTTTCTCTATAAAACATTATCTGTCCCTCCTTCATCTGTCGTTTCTCTATAAAACATTCTCTTTCCCTCCTTCATCTGTCATTTCTCTATAAAACATTCTCTCTCCCTCCATCTGTAGTTTCTCTATAAAACATTCTCTTTCCCTCCTTCATCTGTCGTTTCTCTATAAAACATTCTCTTTCCCTCCTTAATCTGTCGTTTCTCTATAAAACATTCTCTTTCCCTCCTTCATCTGTCGTTTCTCTATAAAACATTCCCTCTCCCTCCATCTGTAGTTTCTCTATAAAACATTCTCTTTCCCTCCTTCATCTGTCGTTTCTCTGTAAAACATTCTCTTTCCCTCCATCTTTCGTTTCTCTATAAAACATTCTCTCTCCCTCCATCTGTAGTTTCTCTATAAAACATTCTCTTTCCCTCCTTCATCTGTCGTTTCTCTGTAAAACATTCTATTTCCCTCCATCTTTCGTTTCTCTATAAAACATTCTCTTTCCCTCCATCTGTAGTTTCTCTATAAAACATTCTCTCTCCCTCCATCTGTAGTTTCTCTATAAAACATTATCTTTCCCTCCTTAATCTGTCGTTTCTCTGTAAAACATTATCTGTCCCTCCTTCATCTGTCGTTTCTCTATAAAACATTCTCTTTCCCTCCTTCATCGGTCGTTTCTCTATAAAACATTCTCTCTCCCTCCATCTGTAGTTTCTCTATAAAACATTCTCTTTCCCTCCTTCATCTGTCGTTTCTCTATAAAACATTCTCTTTCCCTCCTTCATCTGTTGTTTCTCTATAAAACATTCTCTTTCCCTCCTTTATCTGTAGTTTCTCTATAAAACATTCTCTTTCCCTCCTTCATCTGTCGTTTCTCTATAAAACATTCTCTTTCCCGCCTTCATCTGTCGTTTCTCTATAAAACATTATCTTTCCCTCCTTTATCTGTAGTTTCTCTATAAAACATTCTCTTTCCCTCCTTCATCTGTAGTTTCTCTATAAAACATTATCTTTCCCTCCTTCATCTGTCGTTTCTCTGTAAGGGAGGGAGGATCGATAGAGACACTACACAGGGTCAAATAGATAACCACAGGCCTGCTCCATGCTAATAGTCCACTGCTACTGCTCTTAGTACTGATACTAGGGTTGTGATGATACCAGTACTGCAACATTTTTGTCTTCGTCTTTGGTCCTATAAAAAGCTACTGTATGTAAAATATTGTGTGCTATAGCCTGGAAAAAAAGTAAATATGACTCTGGGTGAACACACAATGATGTTTGTTTCCAACATTAGGGCTGTTTTCCTAAAGAAGTTAAATCTGTTTTGTGTTTTGTTTCCTTGCCACGATACTAACAAGCATCATGATACTGGTATTGTCCCAACCCTACTAAGTACACCACTGGTTACCAGTGATGGTTGGATGACAACCCTGTCTTCTGTTGAACACACACAAGTATTTGATACGCTGCCGATTTTGGAGCTTTTCCTACTTACAGAGCATGTAGAGGTCTGTAATTTTTATCATAGGTACACTTCAACTGTGAGAGACGGAATCTAAAACAAAAATCCGGAACGTCACATTGTATGATTTTTAAGTAATTAATTTGCATTTTATTGCATGACATAAGTATTTGATCACCTACCAACCAGTAAGAATTCCGGCTCTCACAGACCTGTTCGTTTTTCTTTAAGAAGCCCTCCTGTTCTCCACTCATTACCTGTATTAACTGCACCTGTTTGAACTCGTTACCTGTATAAAAGACACCTGTCCACACACTCAATCAAACAGACTCCAACCTCTCCACAATGGCCAAGACCAGAGAGCTGTGTAAGGACATCAGGGATAAAATTGTAGACCTGCATATGGGCTACAGGACAATAAGCAAGCAGCTTGGTGAGAAGGCAACAACTGTTGGCGCAATTATTCTAAAATGGAAGAAGTTCAAAATGACGGTCAATCACCCTCGGTCTGGGGCTCCATGCAAGATCTCACCTCGTGGGGCATCAATGATCATGAGGAAGGTGAGGGATCAGCCCAGAACTACACGGTAGGACCTGGTCAATGACCTGAAGAGAGCTGGGACCACAGTCTCAAAGGAAACCATTAGTAACACACTACGCCGTCATGGATGAAAATCCTGCAGCTCACACAAGGTCCCCCTGCTCAAGCCAGCGCATGTCCAGGCCCGTCTGAAGTTTGCCAATGACCATCTGGATGATCCAGAGGAGGAAAGGGAGAAGGTAATGTGGTCTGATGATGCAAAAATAGAGCTTTTTGGTCTAAACTCCACTCACCGTGTTTAGAGGAAGAAGAAGGATGAGTACAACCCCAAGAACACCATCCCAACCGTGAAGCATGGAGATGGAAACATCATTCTTTGGGGATGCTTTTCTGCAAAGGGGACAGGACGACTGCATCGTATTGAGGGGAGGATGGATGGGGCCATGTATCGCGAGATCTTGGCCAACAACCTCCTCAGTAAGAGCATTGAAGATGGGTCGTGGCTGGGTCTTCCAGCATGACAACGACCCAAAACACACAGCCAGGGTAACTAAGGAGTGGCTCCGTAAGAAGCATCTCAAGGTCCTGGAGTGGCCTAGCCAGTCTCCAGACCTGAACCCAATAGAAAATCTTTGGAGGGAGCTGAAAGTCCGTATTGCCCAGCGACAGCCCCAAAACCTGAAGGATCTGGAGAAGATCTGTATGGAGGAGTGGGCCAAAATCCCTGCTGCAGTGTGTGCAAACCTGGTCAAGAACTACAGGAAACGTATGATCTCTGTAATTGCAAACAAAAGTTTCTGTACCAAATATTAAGTTCTGCTTTTCTGATGTATCAAATACTTATGTCATGCAATAAAATGCAAATTAATCATACAATGTGATTTTCTGGATTATTGTTTTAGATTCCGTCTCTCACAGTTGAAGTGTACCTATGATAAAAATTACAGACCTCTACATGCTTTGTAAGTAGGAAAACCTCCAACATCGTCAGTGTATCAAATACTTGTTCTCCCCACTGTATATGCACCATGCACGCACGCTCACACACACACTTTCACACGCACAGACAGACACACACACACACACCATGTCCACAGAAAAGCAGGTGGGGGCGAGAAGCTTGTGCTTACAGCCAGGGAATGTTTTTCTAGATATTTTTGGGGCTAGAACCGGCACACGGCAACCCACACGGCAACTCACACGGCAACCCAGCGCTAACTGACAGACAATGGTCTACTCAACACAACGATGTAATTCAAATGTGAACATAGACAGACTAATTACTGCTAATATAGCTCTCCATATATCTTAGTTACAGGCTAAATGACTGGGCTTCTGTGTGAGGAGAGACAATTGAAGCTAAAACACATCTCAACCATACCAAGAGGACTGAAGGAGGTCATTATTATTGTAAACCTAGTGTCTTATCTATGTGTTTCTTCTCTGGGAGGATGGATGCAGCAGACTGTCTATATGTAACGCCAGCTTACACTACGCCAACAACAGTGATTTGATGCTTCCAAATTGGCTCCCTACATAGTGTTCTCCAATGGACACTGGTCAAAAGTAGTGCACTATATAGGGAATAGGGTGCCATTTTGAATGAAGCCATTGACTAATACAGCTGACAATGTGGTTGCCAGTCTTTGCCATTGACGTGTAGGCAACCTACATCTGAATGAGATCTTGCATACATTTTGAGCTTTATAAAAAAAATGATTAGTCAGAATATAAGTCTGTGTTAGAGCCTCAGCGGGCTGGGGTACTGTGCTTTGGCGAAGAGCGAGAGAGAGAGAGATATGGAGAGAGAAATAGATGCATAGAGAGAGATATGGACAGAGAAATAGATGCATAGAGAGAGAGAAATGGACAGAGAAATAGATGCATAGAGAGAGAGATATGGACAGAGAAATAGATGCATAGAGAGAGAGATATGGACAGAGAAATAGATGCATAGAGAGAGAGATATGGACAGAGAAATAGATGCATAGAGATAGAGATATGGACAGAGAAATAGATGCATAGAAAGAGAGAAATAGATGCATAGAAAGAGAGATATGGACAGAGAAATAGATACATAGAGAGAGAGAGAGATATGGACAGAGAAATAGATGCATAGAGAGAGAGATATGGACAGAGAAATAGATGCATAGAGAGAGAGATATGGACAGAGAAATAGATACATAGAGAGAGAGATATGGACAGAGAAATAGATGCATAGAGATAGAGATATGGACAGAGAAATAGATGCATAGAAAGAGAGAAATAGATGCATAGAAAGAGAGATATGGACAGAGAAATAGATACATAGAGAGAGAGAGAGATATGGACAGAGAAATAGATGCATAGAGAGAGAGATATGGACAGAGAAATAGATGCATAGAGAGAGAGATATGGACAGAGAAATAGATGCATAGAGAGAGAGATATGGACAGAGAAATAGATGCATAGAGAGAGAGATATGGACAGAGAAATAGATGCATAGAGAGAGATATGGACAGAGAAATAGATGCATAGAGAGAGAGATATGGACAGAGAAATAGATGCATAGAGAGAGAGATATGGACAGAGAAATAGATGCATAGAGAGAGAGATATGGACAGAGAAATAGATGCATAGAGAGAGAGATATGGACAGAGAAATAGATGCATAGAGAGAGAGATATGGACAGAGAAATAGATGCATAGAGAGAGAGATATGGACAGAGAAATAGATGCATAGAGAGAGAGATATGGACAGAGAAATAGATGCATAGAGAGAGAGATATGGACAGAGAAATAGATGCATAGAGAGAGATATGGACAGAGAAATAGATGCATAGAGAGAGATATGGACAGAGAAATAGATGCATAGAGAGAGAGATATGGACAGAGAAATAGATGCATAGAGAGAGAGATATGGACAGAGAAATAGATACATAGAGAGAGATATGGACAGAGAAATAGATACATAGAGAGAGAGATATGGACAGAGAAATAGATACATAGAGAGAGATATGGACAGAGAAATAGATACATAGAGAGAGATATGGGCAGAGAAATAGATACATAGAGAGAGAGATATGGACAGAGAAATAGATGCATAGAGAGAGAGATATGGACAGAGAAATAGATACATAGAGAGAGATATGGGCAGAGAAATAGATACATAGAGAGAGAGATATGGACAGAGAAATAGATGCATAGAGAGAGAGATATGGACAGAGAAATAGATACATAGAGAGCAAGAAATAGATACATAGAGAGAGAGCGAGGTGAAGTGAGAGAGATGATTATTATTATTCTAATTCATATTGTTGCTGTTAATGGTAATACCATTTCCACTACTACTATTACTGTTATTATTGATACCTTATTGCAGTTGGTCCTACCATTGTTGTTATAAGTGTATTTTGACAACATAAGTCATTTAACTTGCCATGTTAATAAAGTCTACTGAATTTAATTTAATTGAGAGATATGGAGATGGAGAGAGAAAAATAGATGCAGAGAGAGAGAACATCATTTAATTTAACGTCTGTACTTCAGCCTTCAGTTTGAGAAATCACCTCCGCGAGAGGCCCTGTAAACAGAGGCAGCACTAAACATCACATATCAGATCATAGAATTCCATTAAAAGTGTCACCTCGCCCTAATGCGCAGCTGCGTCAGGGAGCCCATTGTGATGAATGGCACTGCGCTCCTGTGCGTCAAAGGGGTCTCAGTGTAATTAACGGGATTAGGAGTCCCACGGTGGAGCTGCACCACCAAGCCTACTGTAATAATAAGGTATACTGCATTAGGGTACCATTGTGACAGAAACCTAATTTGGTGTGACAGCAAAAAGGTTGTTATTGTGACCAGAATATATAGCATATTCCCCCATTTGCTTTAGTGAACCAGCCATTACCACAGTCTGAAAGTTCCAAAATGATTGGATTGTTGGGCATAATATAAGTATTTGTAGTTTAACTTGCACTCACACCCCCACATGTTGTTTCTTCCTGCCACTGGTTCTGCTGATAGTGCTATTTCTAAGAATGGTCTTCTTTTTCCCTAATCCTCCACACCTTACTCTTGGACGTCTTGGGAGTACATCATCAAAAGAGGTGTCAGCCACAAGTCAGAGCCCCGTGGCCTGTTTCTGTTCCCCCTCCTAGATTAGTCTAGGTCTCTCTGAAACTCTATAGGAAGCTACACTCTGAGGCACTGGTTGAGTCCCAAATGGCACCCTAGTCCCTATATAGTACTCTAGTTTTGACCGGAGCCCTATGGGTCCTGGTCTAAAGTAGTACACTGTGTAGGGATTTGGGATACAGGCACTGAGCCCCTGTGTCCCTGAGAGGACTACCAGGGTCATATATGTTAGTCACAGTTCAGTATTGATTTCCTGGACTACGAATGGGAATGCCAGCAGTCGGAAAACCGCGCTCCCAAAGCTGTCGAGATCCCCCCTCCTGCTCTCCCTACTCAGGTTTTCCACCGAGTTGGAAATTGTTACCGTATGACACCATCCCTGTCGCTCACAGCAACATGGTCGTTACGCCCTCACGGTCCATGCCGGTGTGCGATGAGTGAAGGATGGTGAGTGTTGACTAGACTGGAGGCCTCTGGGATATGGTATCACCTAGCGTGGGCAACTGTTGCTATTGTTCTGTTGTTTAGAGCTAGCTCGGGGGTGGGACTGATATGGACGTTTCTGTTGTTATGGTGTGGGTGACTCTTTTAAACCATGTGTTTGGTTGTTATGGAGATGGTTACCAGGTGTGAATATGCCATGGTTGTTGTAACTCTGGTATTTATGATGTTGGGATAGCACCTGATCTGGGCTTATATGTTTAATGATGGTCATGAAGTTATTGTTCTGATGCCTAACATTAAATGGGAGATTTACTAGTGGTTTTATTTTACCATCATTCTTCAACAACCTTAGATTTTCACTCAATAAAATTCCTATTTATACTCAACTAATCTTAATTTATTAATGATCTTTAAATGTCCTCATGCTAAAGCTGTCGTCTTGCTCTATATATTCCTGCAAACAATGAACGTTCCTACAATGTTTGGAAACATTCCAATTTGTTGTACAGCTAACATTAGAATGGTGGATCTAAAACCACGTCTATCTGTCTGTCTGTCTGTCTGTCTGTCTGTCTCTCTGTCTGTCTGTCTGTCTGTCTGTTCTGTCTGTTCTGTCTGTCTGTCTGTCTGTCTGTCTGTCTGTCTGTCTGTCTGTCTGTCTGTCTGTCTGTCTGTCTGTCTGTCTGTCTGTCTGTCTGTCTGTCTGTCTTCCAGTACAGGATTGGCCAGCTGTATATGATCAGCAAGCACAGCCATGAGCAGAGTGAGCGTGGAGAAGGAGTGGAGGTGGTGCAGAACGAACCCTACGAGGACCCCACACATGGACAGGGACAGTTCACAGAAAAACGGGTCTACCTCAACAAGTAAGTGTGTACTCACCAACTGTGTTGGAAAAAGTACTCAATTGACATGAGTGAAAATAAAGGCTTTCCCGAGTGGCGCAACGGTCTAAAGCACTGCACTGCGGTGCTTGAGGCGCCACTACAGATCCAGGCTGTGTCACAGCTGGCCAAGACCGGGAGACCCATGAGGCGGCGCACTATTAGCCCAGCGTCGCCCGGGTTAGGGGAGGGTTTGGCCTGCCGGGATATCCTTGTCCCATCGCGCTCTAGCGACTCCTGTGGCAGGCTGGGCAAATGCACGTTTACACGGTCATCAGTTGTACCTCCTACACATTGGCTTCCGGGTTAAGCGAGCGGTCTGTCAAGAAGCAGTGCGGCTTGGTAGGGTTTTGTTTCGGAGGAATCATGGCTCTCAACATTCGCCTCTTCCGAGTTGGTACGGTAGTTGCAGCGATGGGACAAGACTGTAACTACCAATAGGATATCACCAAATTGTGGAGGAAAAAGGGTAAATAGTACACAAAAAATATATGTAAAGTTACTTTAATAGAAAACGACTTAAACGACTTAAGTAAAAGTGAAAGTTTCCCAGTAAAATACTAGTTGAGTAAAAGTATAAAAGTATCTGGATTTATGTGTACAGTGGTGGGGAAAGTACTCAATTGTCACACTTCAGTAAAAGTAAAAAATGAAATGAAATGCTACACATCAAATTCCTCATATTAAGCAAACCAGACGTCAAAAAGCCATGGTCCTGCCAGGTTGAATACTGCCCACAGAAGATACAGTAAACACAGAAGTCACATACTGTATACTCCGAAGGATCCTGTCAAATGATTTAAGCACAAGGTGTTGTGTAGTTTATTCCCATTAGTAAGCTACAGCAGGACTAATCTCCTGGCACTAGCGGAGAGCGTCTGACATATCCTTGGGGAGTGCCATATTCACTGTCTTCATTGGGTGAGTCAGTGCCACTGGAAAGTTTAGGACAGTACTTATCTCCTCCAGGCTAGATGGATGTCATATTGTCATAATGTGTCTCCTCTTCTCGTAGGCCTAGATTAGATAGTTGCATTCAAGACAAGGTAATTTTCATTGATCTCAGTTTGTCAGTGTCAGTAGAGTATCCTAGGCCTACCCTGTCATGTTTGTGGTATCATATTAAAGATTCTGATGATGAATGTCATATAATTGCCTGAAATGTGTTTATAAAATGCTCCTTAAAAATGTTCCTCTAGTTGGGGCTGAATTGCTACACTAAACATGAAACTCACACGCCTCCTATGATGTTGTGTATTTCATTATGATTGTTTACTGTCTGAGTTGGACAGTCTGCCTGTTTTGTCAGCAGTGTTGCTGTAAGAGGTTGTAACGTGTGTAGCTGCCCTGGCTACAGATGTAGGATCTTAGTAGAAATATTAGTAGTGTATTGGAGGTTTAAAAAGGCTTCTGAAGTTTGTAGTTTACACATTGACATTTCAGACTTGATTTTCCTTTACAAAATATGTATCTACCCCCACAAAAATGTAAATGTTATCATGTTCCACAGAACAATTCACATTTCCTGTTGCTGCAGAATTATTTTCATGCTGTAGCAAACTTGCTCAAGTTAAGATCTTACATCTGTACTTGGCAGTAGGCCTAAAAAGGGCTTGTTGGACAAGGACATTTTGTGGTGTTTCTTGGTCACATTTATCATGTTTTAAATGATGCAATGTGATTGTAAAAATGTTCAGTTATTTTTGCTGCATTTTTACTGGAAAATGTTGGCCCTGTCACTTTTACTCAAGCCCAGTCACTTTTACTCAGGCCCAGTCACTTTTACTCAGGCCCAGTCACTTTTACTCAGGCCCAGTCACTTTTACTCAGGCCCAGTCACTTTTACTCAGGCCCAGTCACTTTTACTCAGGCCCAGTCACTTTTACTCAGGCCCAGTCACTTTTACCCAGGCCCAGTCACTTTTACTCAGGCCCAGTCACTTTTACTCAGGCCCAGTCACTTTTACTCAGGCCCAGTCATTTTTACCCAGGCCCAGTCACTTACACTCAGGCCCAGTCACTTTTACTCAGGCCCAGTCACTTTTACTCAGGCCCAGTCACTTTTACCCAGGCCCAGTCACTTTTACTCAGGCCCAGTCATTTTTACCCAGGCCCAGTCACTTTCCCTCAGGCCCAGTCACTTTCACTCAGGCCCAGTCACTTTCACTCAGGCCCAGTCACTTTCACTCAGGTCCAGTCACTTTTACTCAGGCCCAGTCACTTTTACTCAGGCCCGGCCATTTTATAATCTAAATCAAATCAAATCAAACTTTATTGGTCACATACACATGGTTAGCATATGTTATTGCGAGTGTAGCTACAGTGCCTTGCGAAAGTATTCGGCCCCCTTGAACTTTGCGACCTTTTGCCACATTTCAGGCTTCAAACATAAAGATATAAAACTGTATTTTTTTGTGAAGAATCAACAACAAGTGGGACACAATCATGAAGTGGAACGACATTTATTGGATATTTCAAACTTTTTTAACAAATCAAAAACTGAAAAATTGGGCGTGCAAAATGATTCAGCCCCCTTAAGTTAATACTTTGTAGCGCCACCTTTTGCTGCGATTACAGCTGTAAGTCGCTTGGGGTATGTCTCTATCAGTTTTGCACATCGAGAGACTGAATTTTTTTTCCCATTCCTCCTTGCAAAACAGCTCGAGCTCAGTGAGGTTGGATGGATGGAGAGCATTTGTGAACAGCAGTTTTCAGTTCTTTCCACAGATTCTCGATTGGATTCAGGTCTGGACTTTGACTTGGCCATTCTAACACCTGGATATGTTTATTTTTGAACCATTCCATTGTAGATTTTGCTTTATGTTTTGCATCATTGTCTTGTTGGAAGACAAATCTCCGTCCCAGTCTCAGGTCTTTTGCAGAATCCATCAGGTTTTCTTCCAGAATGGTCCTGTATTTGGCTCCATCCATCTTCCCATCAATTTTAACCATCTTCCCTGTCCCTGCTGAAGAAAAGCAGGCCCAAACCATGATGCTGCCACAACCATGTTTGACAGTGGGGATGGTGTGTTCAGCTGTGTTGCTTTTACGCCAAACATAACGTTTTACATTGTTGCCAAAAAGTTCAATTTTGGTTTCATCTGACCAGAGCACCTTCTTCCACATGTTTGGTGTGTCTCCCAGGTGGCTTGTGGCAAACTTTAAACAACACTTTTTATGGATATCTTTAAGAAATGGCTTTCTTCTTGCCACTCTTCCATAAAGGCCAGATTTGTGCAATATACGACTGATTGTTGTCCTATGGACAGAGTCTCCCACCTCAGCTGTAGATCTCTGCAGTTCATCCAGAGTGATCATGGGCCTCTTGGCTGCATCTCTGATCAGTCTTCTCCTTGTTTGAGCTGAAAGTTTAGAGGGACGGCCAGGTCTTGGTAGATTTGCAGTGGTCTGATACTCCTTCCATTTCAATATTATCGCTTGCACAGTGCTCCTTGGGATGTTTAAAGCTTGGGAAATCTTTTTGTATCCAAATCCGGCTTTAAACTTCTTCACAACAGTATCTCGGACCTGCCTGGTGTGTTCCTTGTTCTTCATGATGCTCTCTGCGCTTTTAACAGACCTCTGAGGCTATCACAGTGCAGGTGCATTTATACGGAGACTTGATTACACACAGGTGGATTGTATTTATCATCATTAGTCATTTAGGTCAACATTGGATCATTCAGAGATCCTCACTGAACTTCTGGAGAGAGTTTGCTGCACTGAAAGTAAAGGGGCTGAATAATTTTGCACGCCCAATTTTTCAGTTTTTGATTTGTTAAAAAAGTTTGAAATATCCAATAAATGTCGTTCCACTTCATGATTGTGTCCCACTTGTTGTTGATTCTTCACAAAATAATACAGTTTTATATCTTTATGTTTGAAGCCTGAAATGTGGCAAAAGGTCGCAAAGTTCAAGGGGGCTGAATACTTTCGCAAGGCACTGTAAATGCTCGTGCTTCTAATTCCGACAGTGCAGGAATATCTAACAAGTAATCTAACAATTCCACAACAACCACCTAATACACACAAATCTAAAGGGATGGAATAAGAATATGTACATATAAATAAATGGATGAGCAATGACAGAGCGGCATAGGCAAGATGCAATAGATGGTATAAAATACAGTATATACAAATGAGATGAGTAATGTAAGATATGTAAACATTATTAAAGTTATTTGTGATCCATTTACTAAAGTGGCCCATGATTTTGCGAGTCTGTATGTAGGCAGCAGCTTCTCTGTGTTAGTGGTGGCTGTTTAACAGTCTGATGGACTTGAGATGGAAGCAGTTTTTCAGTTTCTCGGTCCCAGCTTTGATGCACCTGTACTGACCTCGCCTTCTGGATGCTAGCGGGATGAACAGGCAGTGGCTCGGGTGGTTGTTGCCCTCTTTTTGGCCTTCCTGTGACATCGGGTGCTGTAGGTGTCCTGGAGGGCAGGTAGTTTGCCGCCGGTGATGCGTTGTGCAGACCACACCACCTTCTGGAGAGCCTTACGGTTGTGGGCGGTGCATTTGCCGTACTAGGCGGTGCTACAGCCCAACAGGATGCTCTCAATTGTGCATCTGTAAAAGTTTGTGAGGGTTTTAGGTGACAAGAACCATTTCTTTAGCCTCCTGACGTTGAAGAGGCGCTGTTGCGCATTCTTCACCACACTGACTGTGTGGGTGGACCATTTCAGTTTGTCCGTGATGTGTATGCCGAGGAACTTAAATAGTATTGTGATATCCTCATATCATTATGGGTCACTTAATAGAATAGAATGTAACATAATAGAATAGAAAAGAATATAACATTATGGAATGGAATAGTATAGAATAGATCAGAATAGAATGGAATAAAACATACTGTACACAGTAATGGGCTGCCGTATGGACATGGAGGTTCCATAAAACACTCATAAGAGGACATAAAGATTTTAAGACATTATAGGTCTCACAGGTTCTAGCCATAGAAGAGCAATGTATTTTATTGCATGTGTCATTTCAATCCCATTTTCTCTGTTAGTCCATCTCCACACTCTGTTGAACATGATTACTGTGTGAAATTGAATATTTGATTCTCCATTATGTAGATTTAGATCACAATTGAATTTGCTGTTAAACGCACTGGTGAGTCTGAAATACACGTTCTGCTTCACTAATGCCCTTTCTGTGAGTTGGCCCTGGATTTGACCCAATCAGTCACACACTTCCACACACAGAGACACATGATAACATACACACTGCATGCACAAGCAAGCCCACCTGCTCTTTCATACTCAAACATGCATACTGTATACTTCTGTCTCTCTTTCTCTGTCTTTGTCTCTCCCTCACTCTTTCTCCCTATTTCTTTCTTTTTAAAATGTTTTGTTCTTTCTCTTTATCTCAAACACACACACATCTTTCTCTTTATCTCAAACACACACATCTTTCTCTTTATCTCAAACACACACACATCTTTCTCTTTATCTCGAACACACACATCTTTCTCTTTATCTCAAACACACACACATCTTTCTCTTTATCTCAAACACACACACATCTTTCTCTTTATCTCAAACACACACACATCTTTCTCTTTATCTCAAACACACACACATCTTTCTCTTTATCTCAAACACACACATCTTTCTCTTTATCTCAAACACACACACATCTTTCTCTTTATCTCAAACACACACACATCTTTATCTCAAACACACACACACATCTTTCTCTTTATCTCAAACACACACACATCTTTATCTCAAACACACACACATCTTTCTCTTTATCTCAAACACACACATCTTTCTCTTTCTCTTGTAGTAATACTGACAGATCAGAGTCAATCAACTGAGTCACTGACTCATCATCAGAGATGTGACTAAGAACACAGTTTAGCAGAGTGGGTTCATTCCAGTTTGGAAAATGGTCAAGATGCGGTCGCCAATGGAAACAGCCTCCACCAAATCCTCCACCAGCCAGGCAACCGTCACAACCCAAGGGGTTCTTCATGCACTAAGTGGACAGCGTTGTCGGACAGTCACAGAAAGTCCCGGCCCTGCAGTGTGCTGCTCTGGGAAATCCATCAGGTCTAACTGTGTTCCAGACTGTTTCATTCTGATCACAGCAGACCTGCCTGCCTGGCGGAAGGAACTGCTCTCTATTGATTCCATGGGTCTGGTCCCTATGGAGCGTTATCTATCTCCCATTCACTGACTTCATTAGATGTCTGGGAAGCGAGGAGACACTCTGATTGGTTTCCAGGGGGTCAGATAGGTACAAACCGGGTCAGCGATGGGCGACATCTTAAATGGCACCCTAATCCCTTTATAATGCAATATTACTTTTGACCATAGGGAATATAGTGACTTTTGGGAAGCAGGTCATGATAATGGGTGGTACCAGTAATGTATGGTATCTATGGGTTGGACCAGTAATGTATGGTATCTATGGGTGGCACCAGTAATGTATGGTATCTATGGGTGGCACCATTAATGTATGGTATCTATGGGTGGTACCAGTAATGTATGATATATATGGGTGGTACCAGTAATGTATGGTATATATGGGTGATACCAGTAATGTATGGTATCTATGGGTGGTACCAGTAATGTATGGTATCTATGGGTGGGACCAGTAATGTATGATATATATGGGTGGTACCAGTATTGTATGGTATCTATGGGTGGCACCAGTAATGTATGGTATCTATGGGTGGCACCATTAATGTATGGTATCTATGGGTTGGACCAGTAATGCATGGTATATATGGGTGGTACCAGTAATGTATGGTATCTATGGGTGGTACCAGTAATGTATGGTATCTATGGGTGGTACCAGTAATGTATGGTATATATGGGTGGCACCATTAATGTATGGTATCAATGGGTGGTACCAGTAATGTATGGTATCTATGGGTTGGACCAGTAATGCATGGTATATATGGGTGGTACCAGTAATGTATGGTATCTATGGGTGGTACCAGTAATGTATGATATATATGGGTGGCACCATTAATGTATGGTATATATGGGTGGTACCAGTAATGTATGGTATATATGGGTGGTACCAGTAATGTATGGTATCTATGGGTGGTACCAGTAATGTATGGTATCTATGGGTGGGACCAGTAATGTATGATATATATGGGTGGTACCAGTAGTGTATGGTATATATGGGTGGCACCATTAATGTATGGTATCTATGGGTGGTACCAGTAATGTATGGTATCTATGGGTGGTACCAGTAATGTATGATATATATGGGTGGTACCAGTAATGTATGGTGTATATGGGTGGTACCAGTAATGTATGGTATCTATGGGTGGTACCAGTAATGTATGGTATCTATGGGTGGCACCATTACTGTATGGTATCTATGGGTGGTACCAGTAATGTATGGTATCTATGGGTGGTACCTGTAATGTATGATATATATGGGTGGTACCAGTAATGTATGGTAGATATGGGTGGTACCAGTAATGTATGGTATCTATGGGTGGTACCAGTAATGTATGGTATATATGGGTGGTACCAGTAATGTATGGTATCTATGGGTGGTACCAGTAATGTATGGTATGTATGGGTGGTACCAGTAATGTATGGTATATATGGGTGGCACCATTAATGTATGGTATCTATGGGTGGTACCAGTAATGTATGGTATATATGGGTGGTACCTGTAATGTATGATATATATGGGTGGTACCAGTAATGTATGGTATATATGGGTGGTACCAGTAATGTATGGTATCTATGGGTGGTACCAGTAATGTATGGTATCTATGGGTGGTACCAGTAATGTATGGTATCTATGGGTGGTACCAGTAATGTATGGTATCTATGGGTGGTACCAGTAATGTATGGTATCTATGGGTGGTACAGGGTCCCAGTTCACAGGTTACAGATGCCCACTTCTGAAACTCAAGTTTTTAAACGTAATTTCAAAACCTTAGTTCTAATTTAGCACACATTATGTTACCATTCACTTCCCTGTAGAACGTGTGACGGTTTTAGATTTTAAAATGCCAGGCGAGGCAGAAAGAGAAAGAACTGGAAAAGACAGAGAGGAGTGGGGGTTTTCAGACAGAAGTAAGACTGGTAGCTGCCTGTGTGAGCTCTGATGGGAGAGGAGATCAGTGTTGTGTAAGTGGTGGATCATTTAAACAGTCACGTTGGGATGCTATACCTGCCTTCCCACCCACAGACCACCTGCTACCACAGACAGACAAGTACGTAAGTGCGTGTGAGAGTTTGTGTGTGCAGAAAGGGAGGGTGAGGACATAAAAGTGGTCCTCTATACTTTGCTATTTAAAGGTCCGTCAGTGAGAGTGCAATGAACACAGCATGTCAGTCCTCTGTGGAACTGACAGGAGATTAGTGACTGGAGGATCTGTAGACTGGGACCAACAGGAACACAATATTCAGTCCACAGGAGGCTGCTGAGGGGAGGACGGACCATAATAATGGCCGTAACGGAGCACATGGAATGGCACCAAACACATGGAAACAATGTGTTTTATGTATTTGATACCGTTCCACCAGCCCGTCCTCCCCAATTAAGGTGCCCCCATCCTCATGTGATTCAGCCATCTAATCAACAAGGCTGAGGGAGGGAGGGTTGTGCTCCAACATTACTCAGTCAATTTAGCATTTTGAGTGGGAATCCTCCCCCAGTGGCATTTGGCTGTTTAAAATGGCAGCCGCCCACCTTCTGTTGACAGAGCTATTTGCAACTTTATGGCTGGCCTGGTGCTGCAGTCTGCACTTCTCCAATGTATGATATTGACTGCAGTAAACTACCCCACCCGTGACACCCACAATATTTATGGGTCTGTGTCCCTGATACACAGCCGTTTGGGCTGTAACTGTTGGCTTTTGCTGTTGCGGGCTTTCTGCTTCGATTCATCCTCACAAATGTAGTGTCCGGATGGAATTGGGATAAAATATACTTTATGCCTCTAATAAAGTTTATGCCTCCACCCAAGAGCTCAAAATCTCAGTGTCAATTTAATTTGTTCTCATAGGATTCTTGTCCTCTCTCCTCGTATTTAACAGTTTTAACTCAGCATTTTGCTTTTCCAAACTTTGCCAAAATATAAACATCCACCTCAGCATCACAGCAGCAGACATCTTTGCTGCTCATCCTTCCAGCTCTGGTTCTCTGGTTAGGGTTTAGATAGGACATTCTTGAATGGGTTCTCCCTGATTGGCTACAAGGTCAGACCATGATGGTCACAGAGGTTCCTTTAGTTCTGATTGAGAAAACCCCTGTCTGTGTCCTCTGTGCTCCGTCCTCTCCCTTTTACCGCAGGTTGCCCAGTAACATCACCATCATCTACAGAATTTTGAGCCGCAATGTCCACCCAGCAGTCTCCATTTTCAGCTCCTCACAGCTGGCGCCAGATACTGTATAGGGTCTAACAGTGAGGAAGGGATAGCAAGGGGTGGAAAGGTTCAGGTCTATGATTCAGATGGATGTCGTGTCTTCTCTCGTTTCTGCTTGATGCTGTTCTCTATTTCTCTCACTGTGCTCCACCTTACCTCTACTTCTCCCCTCTTCTTGTCTCTTCTCATCCCTTGTTCCCTTGCTTCTCTCTTTTCTTCACTCTACTCCTCCCTTATTTCATTCAGCTCACTTGTCTTCTTTTGTCTCTTTCAGTAAGCTCCCTAGCTGGGCCAGGGCTGTGGTCCCTAAAATCTTCTATGTGACAGAGAAGGCCTGGAACTACTACCCCTACACCATCACAGGTAACCACTCCTAGGACCATTACACTGTAACACCTCTACACTACTACCTACACCATCACAGGTAACCACTCCAAGGACCATTACACTGTAACACCTCTACACTACTACCTACACCATCACAGAAGAGCAGTACAGGAATGCACAGTGTGTCTGATAATGGAAAGGAGGAAAGGGGATACCTGGTCAGTTGTACAACTGAATGCATTCAACACAAATGTGTCTTCCACATTTAATCCAAGCTCTCTGAATCAGAGAGGTGCGGGGGCTGCCTTTATCGCCATCCACGTCATCAGCGCCCGGGGAGCAGGTGGTGTTGGGGGTTAACTGTCTCGCTCAAGGTGAAGAACGACACATTTTTACACTTTGCCGGCTCGGGGATTCAAACCATGGACTGTACTGTACTCTGATAGACATTGTGATAATAGTCTATAGATAGGTGATGGACTGTACTGTACTCTGATAGACATTGTGATAATAGTCTATAGATAGGTGATGGACTGTACTGTACTCTGATAGACATTGTGATAATAGTCTATAGATAGGTGATGGACTGTACTGTACTCTGATAGACATTGTGATAATAGTCTATAGATAGGTGATGGACTGTACTGTACTCTGATAGACATTGTGATAATAGTCTATAGATAGGTGATGGACTGTACTGTACTCTGATAGACATTGTGATAATAGTCTATAGATAGGTGATGGACTGTACTGTTCTCTGCACAGGGACTGTTTGTTCTGGCTGGCTAGTTTGGACTGGACTGACTAAGAGCTCTATCTGTTCTCAACCTTCTCTATCTGTTCAGACCCAACGTATTCCCTCGCTTCATCCCTCTACCACACACACACACACACACGAACACACACACGATATTTCTTTCCTCAGAGAGAAGAATCCCAATAGCTTGTTGGGAGGGATGGAGGGAGTGATGGATGATAACATGATGAGAGGATCATATTATTATAGCCCTCTAAAATAAAACAAGCTCCTGCTGCTCCTTGTTGTCCTTCTCAGGTGTCCTCTTAACACATGATGCTCTCTCTCCCTCTCTTCTCTTGTCCCCTCTTCCACTCCCTCTCTCTCTCTCTTTTTCTCTCTCTCCATCTCTCCTCTTGTTAAACTCCCTCCCCTCTTCCACTCCCTCTCTCTCTCTCTTTTTCTCTCTCTCCATCTCTCCTCTTGTTAAACTCCCTCCCCTCTTCCACTCCCTCTCTCTCTCTCTTTTTCTCTCTCTCCATCTCTCCTCTTGTTAAACTCCCTCTCCTCTTTCACTCCCTCGCTCTCGCTCTCTCTCTTTTTCTTTCTCTATCTCTCCTCTTGTTAAACTCCCTCTCCTCTTTCACTCCCTCGCTCTCGCTCTCTCTCTTTTTCTTTCTCTCCATCTCTCCTCTTGTTAAACTCCCTCCCCTCTTTCACTCCCTCTCCCTCTCTTTCTCTCCCCCTCCATCCCATCTTTCTCTCTCGCGCGCTCTCTCTCTCTCTCTGTCTCTCTCTCGCTCTCTCTCTCTCTCTCTGTTTCTCTCTCTGTCTCTCTCTGTCTCTCTTTCTCTCTCCTCTTGTTAAACTCCCTCCCCTCTTTCACTCCCTCTCTCCCTCTCTCTCTCTCTTTTTCTCTCTCTCCATCTCCTCTTGTTAAACTCCCTCCCCTCTTTCACTCCCTCTCCCTCTCTTTCTCTCTCTCCCCCTCCCTCCCATCTTTCTCTCTCTCGCGCTCTCTCTCTCTCGCTCTCTCTCTCTCTCTTTCTCTCGCTCTGTCTCTCCCTCTCTCTCTCTGTTTCTCTCGCTGTCTCTCTCTCTCCTCTTGTTTAACTCCCTCCCCTCTTTCACTCTCTCTCTCCATCTCTCTCTGGTCCTGGATTCTTCACCTGCTGTGACGCAGAGTACACTGTGAGTATACCACTGATGTTCCTTACACACGCACGCACGCACGCACGCGCACACACACACACACACACACACTGTGTCACAACCGGCCGTGTCACAACCGGCCGTGATCGGGAGTCCTATAGGGCAGTGCACAATTGGCCCAGCGGCGTCCGAGGCTGGGGCGGGGTAGACAGTCATTGTAAATAAGAATTTGTTCTTAACTGACTTGTCTAGTTAAATAAACTAGTAGACATGCAGAGCAGTCTGCCAGAAGTCAAGGGTTAGGTGAGCTGTGCTCTGATGACTGACAGAAGAGTATGAAATGTTGTATTCCTGTAGAATTCCATCTCTGTTTTGAATCAGTGAATGGTTCCCCCAGAGATGTACAGAGCAGCAATACAACGCTACAGTAATGCTGTGTGGGTCCTTAAATCCCAAATCTAATAGCTAAATGATCCTTGGTATGACCATCTTAAAACAATTCCATATGTTCACTTAATAGCTTAGACTCTTATGTAAAGCACAAGCTCAATTTGATTAGGCTTTGAATGTCATTAAAGGGACTTTAATTCGCCTATAATTTTTCAATGAGTTTTACAGACAGCTTCATCTATTGTTCTGGTTCTATATTTAGCCATTGAGGATTTATTTTCAACCACCTCAGTCTGCGTCCTAAATGGCACCCTTTCCCCTATATACTGCACTTCTTTTGACCAGAGTCCTATGGGCTTTACATAGGGAATAGGATGGTATTTGGGACCCAGCCTCATTCATGTATGGGCTTTTACTGAAATTATTAAAGGAGAGCTGCTCGGTTACACAATGCACTGAACCTGGTGTGTGTGTGTGTGTGTGTGTGTGTGTGTGTGTGTGTGTGTGTGTGTGTGTGTGTGTGTGTGTGTGTGTGTGTGTGTGTGTGTGTGTGTGTGTGTGCGCGCACTTTAATGAAGCTAAATGAATGGAAGAGATGGAGCACGTGTTCGTTAACAGGAGTTGACTACAGTGAACATGTTCAACATGGGGTTCTTGGTTGTGTGCGTCTCCTGCTGTGTAGTTTTGTAGGACAGGAGATGTTATTTAAAGAAACAAAAGGGATGGATGTGCTGAAGATAATGTTGGTTCAGATGAAGATAAGGACACACCCTCTCTCTAGATAAGCACACACACACACACACACACACACACAACCTCCTGCAGCAAGCCTATAGCCTGGGCCCCACCCCATGCTGCTGCGCTGTGGACATATTCATTCCTTCCCATTCTCTCTATTCTAAAGAGACATATGAACACACACACACACAACCTCCTGCAGCAAGCCTATAGCCTGGGCCCCACCCCATGCTGCTGCGCTGTGGACATATTCATTCCTTCCCATTCTCTCTATTCTAAAGAGACATATGAACACACACACATACAGAAACACACTCACTCACTCATACCGTTATGTAACTGGAGATCTATTGAGCTTTGTTGTAATTGCGGTGTTAAAGAGTTAATCTAATCAAAGCCTATGGTGAGAGCAGTGTGAGTGATAGTTGACTAGCCATGGGGGGATGGGGAGGAAGGTATGAGTGATAGTTGACTAGCCATGGGGGGACGGGGAGGAAGGTATGAGTGATAGTTGACTAGCCATGGGGGGACAGGGAGGAAGGTATGAGTGATAGTTGACTAGCCATGGGGGGACGGGGAGGAAGGTATGAGTGATAGTTGACTAGCCATGGGGGACGGGGAGGAAGGTATGAGTGATAGTTGACTAGCCATGGGGGGACAGGGAGGAAGGTACGAGTGATAGTTGACTAGCCATCGGGGGACGGGGAGGAAGGTATGAGTGATAGTTGACTAGCCATGGGGGGACAGGGAGGAAGGTATGAGTGATAGTTGACTAGCCATGGGGGGACGGGAAGGAAAGTATAAGTGATAGTTGACTAGCCATGGGGGACGGGGAGGAAGGTATGAGTGATAGTTGACTAGCCATGGGGGACGGGGAGGAAGGTATGAGTGATAGTTGACTAGCCATGGGGGGACGGGAAGGAAGGTATAAGTGATAGTTGACTAGCCATGGGGGGACGGGGAGGAAGTTATGAGTGATAATTGACTAGCCATGGGGGGATGGGGAGGAAGGTATGAGTGATAGTTGACTAGCCATGGGGGGATGGGGAGGAAGGTATGAGTGATAGTTGACTAGCCATGGGGGGACGGGGAGGAAGGTATGAGTGATAATTGACTAGCCATGGGGGGACAGGGAGGAAGGTATGAGTGATAGTTGACTAGCCATGGGGGGACGGGGAGGAAGGTATGAGTGATAATTGACTAGCCATGGGGGGACGGGGAGGAAGGTATGAGTGATAATTGACTTGCCATGGGGGGACAGGGAGGAAGGTATGAGTGATAGTTGACTAGCCATGGGGGGACGGGAAGGAAAGTATAAGTGATAGTTGACTAGCCATGGGGGACGGGGAGGAAGGTATGAGTGATAGTTGACTAGCCATGGGGGACGGGGAGGAAGGTATGAGTGATAGTTGACTAGCCATGGGGGGACGGGAAGGAAGGTATAAGTGATAGTTGACTAGCCATGGGGGGACGGGGAGGAAGGTATGAGTGATAATTGACTAGCCATGGGGGGATGGGGAGGAAGGTATGAGTGATAGTTGACTAGCCATGGGGGGACGGGGAGGAAGGTATGAGTGATAATTGACTAGCCATGGGGGGACAGGGAGGAAGGTATGAGTGATAGTTGACTAGCCATGGGGGGACGGGGAGGAAGGTATGAGTGATAATTGACTAGCCATGGGGGGACGGGGAGGAAGGTATGAGTGATAATTGACTTGCCATGGGGGGACAGGGAGGAAGGTATGAGTGATAGTTGACTAGCCATGGGGGGACGGGAAGGAAAGTATAAGTGATAGTTGACTAGCCATGGGGGACGGGGAGGAAGGTATGAGTGATAGTTGACTAGCCATGGGGGACGGGGAGGAAGGTATGAGTGATAGTTGACTAGCCATGGGGGGACGGGAAGGAAGGTATAAGTGATAGTTGACTAGCCATGGGGGGACGGGGAGGAAGGTATGAGTGATAATTGACTAGCCATGGGGGGACGGGGAGGAAGGTATGAGTGATAATTGACTTGCCATGGGGGGACAGGGAGGAAGGTATGAGTGATAGTTGACTAGCCATGGGGGGACAGGGAGGAAGGTATGAGTGATAGTTGACTAGCCATGGGGGGACGGGAAGGAAAGTATAAGTGATAGTTGACTAGCCATGGGGGACGAGGAGGAAGGTATGAGTGATATTTGACTAGCCATGGGGGGACAGGGAGGAAGGTATGAGTGATAGTTGACTAGCCATTGGGGGACGGGGAGGAAGGTATAAGTGATAGTTGACTAGCCATGGGGGGACAGGGAGGAAGGTATGAGTGATAGTTGACTAGCCATGGGGGGACGGGAAGGAAAGTATAAGTGATAGTTGACTAGCCATGGGGGACGAGGAGGAAGGTATGAATGATAGTTGACTAGCCATGGGGGGACAGGGAGGAAGGTATGAGTGATAGTTGACTAGCCATGGGGGGATGGGGAGGAAGGTATGAGTGATAGTTGACTAGCCATGGGGGGACAGGGAGGAAGGTATGAGTGATAGTTGACTAGCCATGGGGGGACGGGAAGGAAAGTATAAGTGATAGTTGACTAGCCATGGGGGACGAGGAGGAAGGTATGAGTGATAGTTGACTAGCCATGGGGGACGGGGAGGAAGGTATGAGTGATAGTTGACTAGCCATGGGGGGACAGGGAGGAAGGTATGAGTGATAGTTGACTAGCCATGGGGGACGGGGAGGAAGGTATGAGTGATAGTTGACTAGCCATGGGGGGACGGGAAGGAAAGTATAAGTGATAGTTGACCTGCCATGGGGGGACGGGGAGGAAGGTATGAGTGATAGTTGACTAGCCGTGGGGGGATTGGGGGGAGGTTCAGGGTGTGGACGAGGAGCCAGTAAATCCACAGGGCGATATAATATAATCATTATTACTGAAGACAGGGGCAATAAAACACACGCAATCACACTCAGCATGACACACACACATGCGTATACGTGCACACACACACACACACACACACACACACACACACACACACACACTGCCCATAAAACACCTCACCCTGCAGGCTGACCACAAAGACCCAGGAATATATTCCCTCTGTCTTTCCTGAGCTTGTATGGATAGTGGTAGAAAGATTCTATCCCATCTCCCATGGAGATCAGTTTCCCCAGTGCTCCACACCTTGTTGGAGATGATTCGGATTTAACCACTCTACATTTAGGTTATGTCCCAAATGGGCAATAGCCTATGTAGTGTTTTGACCAAGGCCCACTATGGAGCCAACATAGTGCGTCCTGGTCAACAATAGTGCACTACATAGGCAATAGGGTACTATTTGGGACTCAGACATAACAAGTCAAAATATTGTCTTAATGTGTCTATATTCTGTGTGTAATCTCCTGCTGTTCTCTCCTCTTCTCTAGTGTTCCTTTCTGCCAAAGTTCTCCATTCACATAGAGACCAAGTATGAGGACAACAAAGGCAGCAATGACAATGTCAGTATGGTTGTCTGTGCATGGTCATGGTGTGTGTCTGTGCATGGTCATGGTGTGTGTCTGTGCATGGTCATGGTGTGTGTCTGTGCATGGTCATGGTGTGTGTCTGTGCATGGTCATGGTGTGTGTCTGTGAGTGGTCATGGTGTGTGACTGTGAGTGGGCATGGTGTGTGTCTGTGAGTGGTCATGGTGTGTGTCTGTGAGTGGTCATGGTGTGTGCACTTGAATGCCACATACAACATTCAGTCCCATCTTTTTCTCTCACTTCTAAACGAGTGGATGGAGTCAGAACAGGGGGATGCTGGGATGAATAAGAACACGGGTCTAATATATTCACGATGCCCCAACCAACTCATCAGAATGCACGTTTATTTCATTGGCTAGGCTCTCCCTCACTAAAATCAGTGAGATTACCATTCAGTCTGTGGGCTTCAGGGCCCATATTCATAAAGCATCATTATTAGGAGTGCTGATCTAGGATCAGGTTCCCCTTGTTCAAGTCAAAACTGGTCCTAGATCAGCACTCCAACTCTGAGAGGCCCAGGCCTCCGAGTCAAGTGGAAGTGGTTCTTTCTCCAGCCTTTCAATGTGGAGCATATCAAATCAAGTTGGATATGGGTTAATCCGTTGGGGTGGCAGGTAGCCTAGTGGTTAGAGCATTGGGCCAGTAGCCAAAAGGTTGCTAGATCAAATCCCTGAGCTGACAAGGTAAAAATCTGTCATTCTGCCCCTAAACAAGGTAGTTAACCACTAGGCTGTCATTGTAAATAAGAATTTGTTCTTAACTGACTTGCCTAGTTAAATAAAATATGGATAACTGTGGGGTAAAGGCTGTGTGATAGGAGAGTTTATATCGTATACATCTGTGATAGGAGAGTTTATATCGTATACCTCTGTGATAGGAGAGTTTATATCGTATACCTCTGTGATAGGAGAGTTTATATTGTATACCTCTGTGATAGGAGAGTTTATATTGTATACCTCTGTGATAGGAGAGTTTATATCGAATACCTCTGTGATAGGAGAGTTTATATCGAATACCTCTGTGATAGGAGAGTTTATATCGTATACATCTGTGATAGGAGAGTTTATATCGTATACCTCTGTGATAGGAGAGTTTATATCGTATACCTCTGTGATAGGAGAGTTTATATCGTATACCTCTGTGATAGGAGAGTTTATATTGTATACCTCTGTGATAGGAGAGTTTATATCGAATACCTCTGTGTTAGGAGAGTTTATATCGAATACCTCTTTGTTAGGAGAGTTTCAATAATGCATTATCTTGGTTGGGTTTGCTATCAGATGCCCATTGCTTCATGTTACACAATGGGTTTACTCATCCCCCTTCTTCTGGTTTGAAGGACATGTCAAGGACATCCTTAGTACACCAAGGTCTTACTCTGTCACATATCTGCATCTCAAATGACAATCTATTCCCTATGTAGTGCACTACTTTTGACCAGAGCCATGCACTGCATAGGCAATAGGGTGCCATTTGAGATGTAGACAACAGTTGTTTTCAGCCACGTTCGCCTGCTGCACCTTCTCTTTGTGAGAGTTGGTATGTCAGGGAGAAAGGGATGATTGCCTACAGCTCCTTGGCTACATATTTGAATTCCCTACAGTATGAAGGGCTGATATCCAGACAACCAGAGTTGAGAGAAGGGGGAGTAAGATAGAAAGGAAATAAGATATAGGGAGATATTGTGTGTATCTGTCTGCATGTCTGATCCAGTCCTTTAAGCAAGGACTGTTGCTTCTTGTTCCTCTCACCACTGATCCTCATTTCCTGGTGGGGGACACATTCACATTACCATTCCACAACATTTACATGATGTCATATCATAAAACTGATCTTGTCTGTCCTGGGTCGTGTTCATTAGGACATAACGGAAACCATTTCAAAACGTTTTGCTATAGACAAAAGAAACGTTTCTTATTGGACATTTCCAGGTAATCCCTCCCTGTTTCAGCTGATTTTCTTGTGTTTGGTGCAAAACGAACACGACCCTGACTTCATTCCTGAGACTAAAGTATGTATTTGCTGAATTTTAAATTCATCCCATCAATGCCTCAATTTCCCAAGGCTTACTTCCTCTACTCTCAAAGACATCATTATTCAGTTCAGTTTTTCATCCTCTCAGTCTACTTATCATGCAAAGGTTGGTAGATGAATATACATTGATGTCAGTAATGGATGGATTTTTGTCTGGATTATTCAACTATTTCAAGGAGGTTATTACTGCACCAGCTCTGTCTCTGTCTCTCCTGTTTCTTTCTCCCTGCTAAATGAGCTAAATGTATCCTCCGGGCGAAAGCACCTGTCACCTGACGAGGTCTAATGGCTTTAATGGGGAAAGGAGTAAAGCATTCATAACCGTTAAAAGCCTCGCTTTCCTCCTTCAAACAATGTCATTCTCTATATGATTGGCAGCTCTGGCCGATCAGTATCATGAAATGATCAGTATCATGAAATGCTCGCTCGCTCAACTTACCCAAACATCAGAGCTCCACCTAGTGGCTGCTGTTGAGCCTCACTCCTAAGATCACTGATATACATCTACATAGATAAGGTGTTGCTGAAATACAACGTCCTCATCATGGAGAACAGTTGATTATGTTCTCTCTCTTTCTCTCTCTCTCTCTAAAATGACATGCCCATCTCTTTTTCTCTATCCCTCAGATCTTTGACAGCGAGCCCAAAGGGGAGGAGGAGATAGAGGTGTGCTTAGTGGATATCGCCTACGACGAGATCCCAGAGCGCTACTACAAGGAGTCTGAGGTGAGGAGGTCAAAGGTTAGAAGTCAAGGGTTAGGAATCCCAAGTCACTGTTTCAGCAGCAGTGGACTTCGACAGTCACAATTCTCCATCGTTTTCCAGTACAAGTGTGTACACTCACCGGCATGGATATAAAACCATATAATTGGTGTAAGCATTGGCTGGCGTGAGTTTCTACCATTGTTAAACCCATGTTAGAAAGTGTGGAAGTGTACTTTTTGGGAGGAGTGGGGGGGGTGAGCTCTGGGTGCTAGCAACCTGGTTGTTTCACAAAGTCAGAAAAAGTGTAAGAGTCTGATAACAAAATATCTAAGAGAATATAGTCTTAGAAAAACTGCACTATCTAGAACCTAAAAGGTTTCTTTGGCTGACCCCATAGGAGAACCCTTTGAAGAACCCTTTTTTGGTTCCAGGTAGAACTACTTTGGTTCTAGGTTGAACCCTTCTACCTGGAACCAAAAAGGGTTCTCCTATGGGGACAGCCGAAAACCCTTATGGAACCCTTTTTTCTAAGAGTGTTTACAAATCCCCATTTCTCTCATATCTCATTTGCTCATTTCTCCTCTCAGCCCTGATGGTCAGCTAGCTGCTAGTTTCATCAGAGAGAGAGACCTCAAGCTGGTCATATCTCCCCTCTCAGCCCGAGGGTCAGCTAGCTGCTAGTTTCATCAGAGAGAGAGACCTCAAGCTGGTCATATCTCCCCTCTCAGCCCGAGGGTCAGCTAGCTGCTAGTTTAATCAGAGAGAGAGATCTCTAGCTGGTCATATCTCCCCTCTCAGCCCGAGGGTCAGCTAGCTGCTAGTTTCATCAGAGAGAGAGACCTCTAGCTGGTCATATCTCCCCTCTCAGCCCTGAGGGTCAGCTAGCTGCTAGTTTCATCAGATAGAGAGACCTCTAGCTGGTCATATCTCCCCTCTCAGCCCCGAGGGTCAGCTAGCTGCTAGTTTCATCAGAGAGAGAGACCTCTAGCTGGTCATATCTCCCCTCTCAGCCCTGAGGGTCAGCTAGCTGCTAGTTTCATCAGAGAGAGAGACCTCTAGCTGGTCTTGGCTGCCATTAACCATGTTCACTGCTGTGTCCCTGCTCTCCTTCACGTTCCATTCTTTTCTCTTCACAAGCCTCAGGGAGGGTTGATGTAGGGGTGGATGGAGGGAAGGGGGTGGAGGAATGGAGGAATACACGGCGTTATCTTCCTCAAACAGCCTCTTAAAGCTTCTCACTCCTCTGATCACCAACTGGCTATCTGCCTCGCCATACGTGTGTGTGTGTGGGGGGGGGGGGGGGCTCTAATACCATGTCTGTTATTAGAGTCAGGGGGACAGCAATGGATCTGTCTTTTATGTTTGACCAGAGGACAGGGATTGATGCCCTAGCCACCAGATGCTTTTTCCTGGAATACAATACAATGTCAACCAGCCTATTTAAGTATATTTGATTTGATCTGAGCCAGTTTTAGATCCCTGATACCTGCTGTGTTCAGGAGAGCATAGACTTAGACTTATATGTTGCCAACTGCAGTAACGTTTCAGCTGTCATAGTTCAAATGTAAGTACAAAGAGACAAATGGTCATACTATTACATTAAGCTAGGGCTGCAAAATTCTGGTAAATTTCCCCAAATTTTCCAGAAATCCTGGTTGGAATATTCCTGGAATCAGGAGGGAATAAACAAATAAATTGGAATATTCCAACCAGGATTTACAGAAACCTGGGAATTTTGGGAAAGTTGCTGGAATTTTGCAACCCAAATTCACATTATACCAGAACAATGATATACAGTTGAAGTCGGAAGCTTACATACACCTTAGCCAAATACATTTAAACTCAGTTTTTCACAATGACATTTAATCCTAGTAAAAATTCCCTGTCTTACGTCAGATAGGATCATCATTTGATTTTAAGAATGTGAAATGTCAGAATAATAGTAGAGTGATTTATTTATTTCATCACATTCCCAGTGGGTCAGAAGTTTACATACACTCCATTAGTATTTCGTAACATTGCCTTTAAATTGTTTAACTTGGGTCAAACGTTTCAGGTAGCCTTCCACAAGCTTCCCACAATAAGTTATGGTGAATGGTGAATTTTGGCCCATTCCTCCTGGCAGAGGTGGTGTAACTGAGTCAGGTTTATAGGCCTTCTTTCCCGCACACGCTTTTTCAGTTCTGCTCACAAATCTTATATAGGATTGAGTTCAGGGCTTTGTGGTGGCCACTCCAATACCTTTGTTGTCCTTAAGCCATTTTGCCACAACTTTGGAAGTATACTTGGGGTCATTGTACATTTGGAAGACCCATTTGCGACCAAGCTTTAACTTCTTGACTGATATCTTGAGATGTTGCTTCAATATATCCACATAATTTTCCTTTCTCAAGATGACATCTATTTTGTGAAGTGCATCAGTCCCTCCTGCAGCAATGCACCCCCAACAACATGATGCTGCCACCCCCATGCTTCACGGTTGGGATGGTGTTCTTCTATTGTTGTTTCATCAGACCAGAGGACATTTCTCCAAAAAGTACAATATTTGTCCCAATGTTCAGTTGCAAACCGTAGTCTGGCTTTTTTATGGCGGTTTTGGAGCAGTTGCTTCTTTCTTGCTGAGCTGCCTTTCAGGTTATGTCGATATAGGACTCGTTATACTGTGGATATAGCTACTTTTGTACCTGTGTCCTCCAGCATCTTCACAAGGTCCTTTGCTGCTGTTCTGGGATTGATTTGCACTTTTGGCACCAAAGTACGTTCATCTCTTGTCCTATCCTCCTCCGTAAGTTCTCCTAACCTGCTAGGTTAATTATCCTATCCTCCTCCGTAAGTTCTCCTAACCTCCTTCCTGAGCGGTATGACGGCTGCGTGGTCCCATGGTGTTTATACTTGCGTACTATTGTTTGTACAGATGAACGTGGTACCGTCAGGTGTTTGGAAATTGCTCCCAAGGATGAACCAGACTTGTGGGGGTCTACAACTTTTTTCTGAGTTCTTGGTTGATTTCTTTAGATTTTCCCATGATGTCAAGCAAAGAGGCACTGATTTTGAAGGTAGGCCTTTCAATACATCCACAGGCACACCTCCAATTGACTCAAATTATGTCAATTAACCTATCAGAAGCTTCTAAAGCCGAAAGTGACACATAAATCGTCAAAATGTAAATTTGTTGGTGGTTTGGGGGAGAATTGTAGCATTTCAACTAACCCTAAGCCTAACCATTGTCCTAACCTTAACCTAATGCTCCTAACCCGCTAGGTTATTATCCTATCCTGCTCCGTAAGTTCTCCTAACCTGCTAGGTTAATTGTCCTATCCTGCTCCGTAAGTTCTCCTAACCTGCTAGGTTAATTGTCCTATCCTGCTCCGTAAGTTCTCCTAACCTGCTAGGTTAATAAATGTATCCTCCTCCGTAAATTCTCCTAGCCTGCTAGGTTAATTGTCCTATCCTCCTCCGTAAGTTCTCCTAACCTGCTAGGTTAATTGTCCTATCCTGCTCCGTAAATTCTCCTAACCTGCTAGGTTAATTGTCCTATCCTCCTCCGTAAGTTCTCCTAACCTGCTAGGTTAATTGTCCTATCCTGCTCCGTAAGTTCTCCTAACCTGCTAGGTTAATTAATGTATCCTGCTCCGTAAGTTCTGCTAACCTGCTAGGTTAATTGTCCTATCCTCCTCCGTAAGTTCTCCTAACCTGCTAGGTTAATTGTCCTATCCTCCTCCGTAAGTTCTCCTAACCTGCTAGGTTAATTATCCTATCCTCCTCCGTAAGTTCTCCTAACCTGCTAGGTTAATTGTCCTATCCTCCTCCGTAAGTTCTCCTAACCTGCTAGGTTAATTATCCTATCTTCCTCCGTAAGTTCTCCTAACCTGCTAGGTTAATTGTCCTATCCTCCTCCGTAAGTTCTCCTAACCTGCTAGGTTAATTGTCCTATCCTCCTCCGTAAGTTCTCCTAACCTGCTAGGTTAATTATCCTATCCTCCTCCGTAAGTTCTCCTAACCTGCTAGGTTAATTGTCCTATCCTCCTCCGTAAGTTCTCCTAACCTGCTAGGTTAATTATCCTATCCTCCTCCGTAAGTTCTCCTAACCTGCTAGGTTAATTGTCCTATCCTCCTCCGTAAGTTCTCCTAACCTGTTAGGTTAATTGTCCTATCCTCCTCCGTAAGTTATCCTAACCTGCTAGGTTAATTGTCCTATCCTCCTCCATAAATTCTCCTAACCTGCTAGGTTAATTGTTGTAACGTTCATTGTCAAGGGTAGAGACCAAGGCGCAGCGTGATTTGAGTTCATCATATTTTATTAAAATGGGAACCAGAAAAATAAACCAATAAACAATACAACGATTGAAAAGCTTAGGAGTGCAACCCATGCAACAAACAAAGACAAGATCCCACAACTGAAGGTGGGAAAAAGGGCTGCCTAAGTATGATCCCCAACCAGAGACAACGATAGACAGCTGCCTCTGATTGGGAACCATACTAGGCCAGCAAAGAAAAAGAAAACATAGATATACAAAAACTAGAGTACCCACCCTAGTCACACCCTGACCTAACCAAAATATAGAGAATAAACAGGGATCTCTAAGGTCAGGGCGTGACAATTGTCCTATCCTGCTACCTAAGTTCTCCTAACCTATCTGGATTAATTATTGTATCCTGCTGCGTAAATTCTCCTAACCTGCTAGGTTAATTATCGTATCCTGCTGTGTAAGTTCTCCTAACCTGCTAGGTTAATTATCCTATCCTGCTGTGTATGTTCTATCCTGCTGTGTGTGTGTGTGTTTCTGTGTGCGTGCATGTGAGACGCATCCCTTCTCACCATCCCAACAGTGAGACACCTGACCTTGCAAATGAGCATTACAGTCCCCAGGGAAGTGTGATTAATTCATGCGTAATGGGTACTGTTTGTAATGAGAACCCCCCCCCCCAGCGGGCTGCTCCAGGCTGAGCTCTCCATGAGACTTGTACCCACCTGGTACCTACCATCCATTCTGCTGGACTGCTGGACAAAGAAACATGGTTCATTCATACTTGTCAGAATGTTTACTGCAAAACTCATTGGGTCAGGAATTGAATTGCATTCCTGTATAGAGACAAAACAATGAGGTGAGACAGTGGCACTAAGCTCAGGAGGTATGTGAAAGTTATATTCTTCAATGTCACTATGTCAAAAGATGTCCAACATTGGATGTACCAATCCCGGTCTGTAGCTTTAATACTGTCCATACTGTGTTTCCATGGTTCCCTGTAGGACTTGCGGTACTTTAAATCAGAGAAGACAGACCGGGGTGTTCTGCAGGAGGGCTGGATCGACAACCAGGAACCCATCATGTGCTCCTACAAACTGGTGACAGTCAAGTTCGAGGTGTGGGGTCTTCAGACACGGGTGGAGCAGTTTGTACACAAGGTCAGTCCAGTTATGTCCACCCACCATTTCTGTATTCACACACACAATTCAATATAGCCCCCTCCACCCCTACCTATACCCCTGTTCCCACTCTGAGCTGTCCCTCTCCTTGCCTAAGGGTCTCTTTCCCTAACATCACACACACAGCATTACTCATACAGGGACACACATGGCTAACATTAACTGGTGGAGGAGTGAAAGAAAGACAGAGAACAACTCTTAAAGTTCATCCTCTCTGACTCATCCTCTCTGACTCACTAAGTCTTCTAACCTCCTTTCCTCTCTGACTCACCTGTCCTCTCACTAAGTCTTCTAGCTTCCTTTCCTCTCTGACTCACCTGTCCTCTCACTATGTCTTCTAGCTTCCTTTCCTCTCTGACTCACCTGTCCTCTCACTAAGTCTTCTAACCTCCTTTCCTCTCTGACTCACCTGTCCTCTCACTAAGTCTTCTAGCTTCCTTTCCTCTCTCACTCACATGTCCTTTCCCTAAGTCTTCTAGCTTCCTTTCCTCTCTGACTCACCTGTCCTCTCACTAAGTCTTCTAGCTTCCCTTCCTCTCTGACTCACCTGGCCTTTCCCTAAGTCTTCTAGCTTCCTTTCCTCTCTGACTCACCTGTCCTCTCACTAAGTCTTCTAACTTCCTTTCCTCTCTGACTCACCTGTCCTCTCACTAAGTCTTCTAGCTTCCTTTCCTCTCTGACTCACCTGTCCTCTCACTAAGTCTTCTAACTTCCTTTCCTCTCTGACTCACCTGTCCTCTCACTAAGTCTTCTAGCTTCCTTTCCTCTCTGACTCACCTGTCCTCTCACTAAGTCTTCTAACCTCCTTTCCTCTCTGACTCACCTGTCCTCTCACTAAGTATTCTAGCTTCCTTTCCTCTCTGAACCACCTGTCCTTTCCCTAAGTCTTCTAGCTTCCTTTCCTCTCTGACTCACCTGTCCTCTCACTAAGTCTTCTAGCTTCCTTTCCTCTCTGACTCACCTGTCCTCTCACTAAGTCTTCTAACCTCCTTTCCTCTCTGACTCACCTGTCCTCTCACTAAGTATTCTAGCTTCCTTTCCTCTCTGAATCACCTGTCCTTTCCCTAAGTCTTCTAGCTTCCTTTCCTCTCTGACTCACCTGTCCTCTCACTAAGTCTTCTAACCTCCTTTCCTGTCCACCCTTCTTTCTTTCTTGCTCCCTCCCTCCCTCCCTCCCTCCCTCCCTCCCTCCCTCCCTCCCTCCCTCCCTCCCTCCCTCCCTCCCTCCCTCCCTCCCTCCCTCCCTCACTTTCTTTCTCACTCTCCCTCTTTACCTTCCTTGTCCTTCTCTCTCCATCCTCAGGTTATCCGTGACGTCCTGCTCCTAGGACACAGACAAGCCTTTGCATGGGTGGATGAGTGGATTGGTGAGTTTGCATCTTGTCTCTGTCCCAGTTAGTTGACATGTATGCTCAGATGTGAGCTAGCTTCTTTATACTGTGTGTATATATATATTATTATTATTATTACATTTTTAAAATGTATATTTCATAGTATTTGTATTTTAGTGAGTAAGGAGATGGAGAGGGAGGGAGATGCAGACTAGTGCTAGGGCCAGGATTCTTACCCACACTGAGGGGTGACGTGTATGTGCTGCAGTGGCCCAGTTACCTGCTAGACCAGCCTCTGGCGCATAACTACTATCTACTTCTATGTGACCATGATCTTCGCTCTGCCTAATGTAGGACCTTGGCCACGGCACCAAGCACTGCTACTATCTATTATCTGTATATTTGAGTTTGTGTTCATTTGACTGTTTCCTGAAAGCTATCTCAAAATGTCAGTAACTCATCTATACAAGCATTGATTTGTGTTAATAACCATTATTTTATATGAGGTTTTTAGTCTGAGAATTTCTTGTCTAAACATGACTTCAGTGTTTCATTGATTTACTTCACTGTTTCAACATGAGCAAACGGCTTATAAAATGGATCTGTGTGGCCAGGATGGTCAAACACAAGGTACACTGCAATAAGACCTGAGTTCAACACTACAGTATTTCAAATAGCTTAAGCGTTTGCTTTAACCTGCCTGGAGGGCCAGGTGGGCGGGGTTTGTATTTCCAATACTTTTTTATTAGTTCCAATGCAACAGGCCAGCTCAATCAACCACAGCTTCACTATTTCAAATCATTTCTAACAGTATTTAAATGCAGATCTGACTGAAACTACACTTCTCACCCTGTTGTTACATTTGTTAGCAGCCTTTTATTTTAGGAAAAAAGACAATTGATAGGCCAGACCACTCTTTTGTACATTTTGAATTATGTACTTAACTTTGTGTTTTTGAAAAGCTGACGCATCACGATTGTCATGGAGAAGGAAGATAAACATTCTTAATTATAACAATAATGATGAATTATTGATTGATTCAGTATTTATAAATGTTATTTTTAATCCCAGGCCCCAGTCCCCGTCAATGTAAATAAGAATGTGTTCTTAACTGGCTTGCCTAGTTACATAAAGGTTCATTTAAATATATAAAGCCCATTTCTCACAACCAATACGCTTTCTCACTGACCTTCATCAGAGAAGCTCCCACTTGAGATGTATCCACTGCAAGATAATGATTCAGAGCGTGTGCACACAGGTACAGAGAGCACTTGACTCAGTACTGTATGGGTAAGAAGATGAGAGAATGTGGCAGTATGCCAAGAGTCAGTAGCTATTTTATTTGGGACTTACGGAGCCTGGCTTTAACGATAGAGGAACATTTAAGACCACACGAGCCTGCTCTTTATCCCTATTCACATACAACATGAACTAGTATACAGTACATAATTAGCACAGTAGATACACTCTAGCCTTAGGTCAATCTAGATTGCATTGTTCCCCTTCCTCCAAGAGCTGTGGGAGATTCAGTGAAAGTGGCTGTATCACTGGAGGCCACTGAGGGGAGGACGGCTCATAATAGTGGCTGGAACGGAGTGAATGGAATGCATCAAACACATTTGATACAATACCACCAATTCTACTTCAGTCATTACCACGAGCCTGTACTCCCCAATTAAGGTGGCACCAACCTCCTGTGGGCTGTATATCATCTGGGTCATATTAATTTAGCACCAAACAGAAGAAAATCAACTGAATCAAAGGGACTACCTGTCCAATAAGAAAAACACGTTTTGATTTTCTGTTGCAAAACATTTACAAACGTTGTGTGCCCTAAACGAACACGGCCCTGCTGTACAGCAGTGGTCCTTCCCTCCATCCTTGCATTGTGGTTTTCCACAGCCTACATTACTAAGGCTTGTCAAATAATATTCCCGTGTATCTTATACCATAAACCACCACTATATCAAACCACCCTGTGTCCACCCACTAATGTGCTGCTCCACTTCACATTAAAGGCCCAGTGCAGTCAAAAATGTGATTTTCTGTGTTTTATATTTATTTTCACACTACACTCTTACAAAAAAATGGTTCCAAAAGGGTTCTTCAGTTGTCCCCATAGGAGAACTCTTTTTGGTTCCAGGTACAACCTGTTTTGGTTCTAGATAGAACCATTTTTGTTTACATGTAGAAAGGAACCAAAAGAGTTTTACCTGCAACCCAAAAGGGTTCTTCAAAGGGTTCTCCTATGCGGACAGCCGAAGAACCCTGTAAGGTTTTATATAGCATCTTTTTTTCCCAAGAGTGTATGAGGTTGAAATAATACTGTTAAATTCTGAACATTATGATAATTCCCTTTTAGTGTTGGAGCTATCTAAAATGATTCCCTTTTGTAAGAGCTATCTAAAATGTCACATCACCAGGTGGTAAATTAGTTCATAGACTGATAAGAAAGAGAGTTCCAAACCTCTCTGCCAATAACAGCTGTTTTTTCTCCCATCTCAGACCACTCCCAGACAGTCCTATAAACATTATTGCTTGAGAAATTGTTCTTTGCTAAGATACAATGTTTGTTTTTATTTGACCATTTTAATTGAACTCAATCACAGTAAGGTACTTAATTGTTACCCCAAAATGATTTGATATTAAGATAAAAAATGTTTGCATTGGGCCTTTAACCTATATCCATACCTGCCCAGTACATACTCTATCTCACCAAGGGACTGGTTTCCCAGAGCCAGGTAAAGTCTTTGATTTAAATACTTCTCAAATGAGAATCTCAATTGAAAGTGCAAGTGTTTGTCACTAATGGTTAACTACCCGCAGACTACGCCAACTTCCTCAGCTCTTTATGGTTGTGACCACCTGACTGACCTCTTGCCGACCCTTCCCACAAGACCTTGCTCCTCCTGCACCAAGTGCCCTAGCTAGCTAACAGGTGGCGTGGTGGTGGTCTGGAACATCTCCACAGATATAACTTGGGATGATGTGCAGGAGTACCAGAAACACATGCATTAGAGTTGGCCATGTCCAACAACCACAGCATACCACAGCATAAACTCACCTGCCACCCACCGCCATCACTGGACATGGTAGAGAGCCTTGTGACAGCCAGCCGTATGTCTTCACTCTTCCTTCACTGTTTCTCTGTCTGCTGGTGACTCAGCTCCCTCTTCCTCTCTGACTCATTTCATGTCATCCATTCAAACGGACTCAAACGTTCATGCATTGTCAATGACTGAATCAAACTTCATGCTTTGTTTGTCCTACCGGAACAGCACAGAACACGTGTACGGACCCAAACACACACACACACACACACACACACACAAGTGAGCAAGTCACTGTTAGCATTTCACTGTTAGTCTACACATGTTTTTTACAATACATGTGATGAATTTGATTTTATTTGACACACTCATTAATGTACACACACACACACACACACACACACACACACACACACACACACACACACACACACACACACACTTGTGAGCGAGGAGGATGACTGTGTTACTGTGTCTCCTTTGGAACACACACAACTGATTATGAATTCAGATTTGTGTTCAGAGCAGGGAACATCCTTTCATGTATTGCTTGTATTCATCTCCAAGAGCCTTTGAAATGGAAGCTCTTTTAAATGCAACAGGTGAAGTCAGATACGTATTTACTGTATAATGTAATTGTGTTATTACACTACAATGCTAAGACATACAGTAGATGTCATGGGGTTGAAATTATATCCCTCTCTCTCCCCCCCTGAAGAAATGACCATGGACGAGGTGAGAGAGTACGAGCGGGCCACCCAGGAGGCCACCAACCGTAAGATCGGCCCCTTCCCCCCATCCATCTCCATCACCGAGACCCCCTTGGCCTCAGTGGCCCGCAACGGGCCCTCCAGCGCCCCCTCCACCCCCCTCTCCACAGAGCCTCCAGAGTACCTCTCCGTGCCCAAGGACCGACCCAGAAAGAAGTCAGCCCCAGAGACCTTGACCCTCCCCGACCCCAATCGCAGGGACTCAGGCTTCAGGCTGGCTAGCATCTTCTCCTGGGGCTCAACCCCTAACCCCCAGCCTGAATGAGAGGGGGACCCATAGGTGTGGTATACACCTATCTACATTCAGGGAGTGGCCATTTTGTCCCCTAGACAACTTATGTAAAAGGGAGTGTTGTTCACAGACCTCCTGTAACTTGGTGGTGTGGTAAACGCCTCTCCACAGACAGTTGCTGGTATCACCCTGAAGCCAGCTACTGTCACCAACTAACTGTGTCTTGGTCTGCTTTTGCAGAGAGAGAGTCAGTCTGATCACCACGCAACACTTGGAGAGGAGTCTCAAGGCACACACCAAATACATGTACGCGCAAACACACACTCACTCACATACACACACACACACACACACACACACACACACACTGAGTGTCTTTTAAAAACCTCTTGAACCTCTCCATTGGTCCCATCAAAACACAGCAACCAGCACCATCTACCAGCCAGAAAGCTCATGTGGAGGTCAATTATAGTCTGATTTAATTTAGTTCACATTCCTCTGAATACTTTGCTTCTCTTCAGTGTCTCAGTCCTCTTTCATCTCAGTTGATACTGTATCTCAGGGTTTGTTACCTAGATACACAGAGATCTGATAAATAGACTCTTCAATCAGCACACTCAATCTTTCTTCATATGGATATAAATGTGTGGGATGATCAAACTCATTTCCTCCTCTCTCCTTGCAGTCAAGCCCTCTTATTGGTTGGAAATTGACACCATGTAATTTCAGATGTAATTGTGTGTTGGTTGTTATTCATGGTTTGTTGTAGGTCGCTGTGAACAGAGAAAAACGGTGGATTTCAGGAGAGTGTTATTTTATCTTGTGTTTTGTTTTGTAAATATGTATATTTAAGAATTATCTATTGTAAAAATGCTGAATTCATTGATGTCTTTCAATGCTATGGAATTGCTGTAATCTCTGCATTGGAGAGAGAGAAAGAGGTCTGTGTAGAGCTCTAAAGTGGAGGCATTCTCTTTCTGAATCTGAGTTCTGTTGGTATGGTTTTGTTGGCCACGGTGCCCTTTTAAAGACATATAGAAAAATGCATGGTCTGAATATCCAGCCTCTGCTTTTCTTTTAAACTGGGGAGAAAATGTACCTTTTGAAATGTCTGTCTTCTATACGGTTTGGGGCTTTTCCTTTGCTTGTTACAGACTACGACAGGACAAAACATCTGATCAATGTTGTGATTTGGCTTTTAGGGATGATTTAAGTCATGAATTTGCAATCATGTTGTTGTTGTGTTTTATATCAAATCAATAAATTAAATATTGCTCAAACATCTGGTGTCATTCATATAAACGAAATGACAATAGGTGGGGGAATTGTGATATCTGTAGTTCATCAGTTTCTTGTTTGGTTTATTAAACTGAAGTGACACATGGGTTAGGTTAGTAGGGTCAACTTGTGACTTGCAGTCACTGGATGCTTATTGTACGTTGGGGTAGGGTCCTTGCTATAGCTTTTTTACAACCAACCTACATTGTTTATGTAAATAGCATGTTGTGGAAGGGTCCAGACACTTTTTTGTGTGATTTCACTTGTTTTTGAGAAACTTACCCCCAACCAATGATTCATTTCCTTATCCTAGTTGTGCACTATGGGGGCTCTGAAACAACATGAACAAAGGCGGGAAAAACACTTTTAGAAACAGAAAAGCTTTAAGTATAGTAATGCAAGTCTTCACGTGTTGTACACATTAAATTGTGTTATTTCTTTACTTCTGCAACGTTATATTCCATTTTGTTGAGACTCGAGTGATACCTCTCTGTCCATTCTACATGTAACTGCCAAAACAAAAGAAACACGAGTAAATGAGGAATACAAAGTATATTGAAAGCAGGTGCTACCACACAGGAAGTTCCAGACACTTGTAGAATCTATGCCGAGGTGCATTGAAGCTGTTCTCATGGTGGCCCAACACCCTATTAAGACACTTTATGTTGGTGTTTCTTTTATTTCGTCACTTACCTGTAGCAGCAGGCTACACAGAGAATGGAACAGCTGGATTGGGGAAGCAGCTCGAGTCGCAATAAATGGAATATAAAGTCTGGAATGACACAATTTCATGCTATACTAACAGTGTTTTTGTTTCTAAAAGGATGTATTTGGGTGTTTTTGGAGCATTTGTTCATGTTTTTTCGGTGCCACCGTACTGCAAAACAAGGATGAGGAGGTATGAGAGTGTAAAATTCCTTGGCGTCCACATCACCAACAAACTAACATGGTCCAAGCACACCAAGAAAGTCGTGACGAGGGCACGACAAAACCTATTCCCCCTCAGAAGACTGAAAAGATTTGCCATGGGTCCTCAGATCCTCAAAAGGCTCTACAGCTGCACCATCGAGAGCATCTTGACTGGTTGCATCACTGCCTAGTATGGCAACTGCTCAGCCTCCGACCGCAAGGCACTACAGAGGGTACTGCGAACGGCCCAGTACCTCACCGGGGCCAAGCTTCCTGCCATCCAGGACCTCTATACCAGGCGGTGTCAGAGGAAGGCCCTAAAAATTGTCAAAGACTCCAGCTAGGCTAGTCATAGACTGTTCTCTCTGCTACCGCACGGCAAGCGATACTGGAGCGCCAAGTCTAGGTCCAAGAGGCTTCTTAACAGCATCTACTCCCAAGCCATAAGACTCCTGAACATCTAATCAAATGGCTACCTAGAATATTTGCATTGTCCCTCCCCCTATTTTACACCGCTGCTACTCTCTGTTGTTATCATCTATGAATAGTCACTTTAATAACTCTACCTACATGTACATATTACCTCAACAAACCAGTGCCCCTTCAAATTGACTCTGTACTGGTACCCCCCTGTATATAGTCTTGCTATTGTTATTTTACTGCTGCTCTTTAATTATTTGTTACTTATATTTATTATTCTTATCCATATATTTTTTAACTGCATTGTTGGTTAGAGGCTCGTAAGTAAACTTTTCACTGTAAGGTCTACTACACCTGTTGTATTTGGCGCATGTGACTAATACAATTTGATTTGATGAAGTGTTAATGTCAAATGCACAAGTACAGTGAAATGCCTTTCTTGCCAGGTCTAATCCCAATAATGCAGTAATCAATAAGAATAATACAAAAATAACAATGTAGAACAAAAACACAATAAATAAAAAAAACGAGAAAGTAAGTAAGAATACTATATACAGGGTCAATGTGCAGGGATACTGGAGTGACAGAGGTAGATAAAGTATTGTTTTGAAACAGGCAGGAAGCAGGTCTCAAACCCTCAACCTTGTAGCCCGAAGTCCAGCGTGCTATTGACTGAGCAGCATGCTCAAGTGGGAGCATGGATATCCGCGCATATAAACCCAGGGTTGTTACACAACTCCCTCCATTTAAAGAGCGCGTCCTCGTTTTAGCTTGTGACTCAACATCTTATAGGAACGCGCTCACTGGCCAAGCACACTCAAGTTCATGGATGCAAGGACCGATCCCACTTCTGACACCAATGTAATGAAACAGGCAGGGAGCAGGTCTCGAACCCTCAACCTTCTAGCCCGAAGTCCAGCTCTTATAAAGACTTATATCCGCGCTTCTAAAGCCAGGGTCGTTACAGTAGGTATTTATTCTTTATTGAACTAGGCAAGTCAATTAAGAGCAAATTGTACAATGACAGCCTACCCCTGCCAAACTAGACGATGCTGGGCCACTTGTGTGCCGCCCTGTAGGTCTCCCAATCACGGCCGGTTGTGTTACAGCCCGGGATCGAACCAGGGTCTGCAGTGACACCTCTCGCACTGCAGTGCATAAGACTGCTGGGCCACTCAGGAGCCCACGTATAGGGATAACGCGACTAGGCATCAGGATTTATAGTAAACATATTAGCAGCAGCAGCGTATATGATGATTGTAGGCCTATGTGAGTGGGTGTGTGTAGGGCCCTGTAAGTGTGCATAGAGACAGTGCAAAAATATAAAATGAATGAATCACTGGTTGCGTTAGGTTTCTCAGAAAGATTCAATTTACATCAAAATGAGAGATTTGGTTGTAAAAAAAGCCTAACTGCTCCCAAGGTTAGGGTTTACAGTAGGGACGTCCCAAGGATCCCTGAAACCACTAACCGTTGGAGTTGAGGCTTTTATTTTGAAACCTCACTTTAAAGCAACCGGAAGCTTTGAACAATCGACGTCATTCAGCAGTACCAGCCCACTGCTGCTGTCCCAAAGCAAGCACAAGTCTGAACTTTTCTCAAAGCCGATAGATAACAAACCGGGTTGATTAAGGAAAGAGTGCGAGTCAACTGCACTTTTATACTCTCATTAAGGTTAATTGCAAGTGGAGTAATGTCATTTTGTTCCTTCTTCGGTGGTGAGGTCTTTAAAGACCACTTTAAAACTGGTAAGAGGCTCCTCAGCTAGCTAAGATAGCATTGAAGTTAGTCAGTTACAGTAGCTAAGCTAAATTGTAAACATGAGATTAGTCAGTAAAAGTAACTTCTACATCTGCTTTGCTTGCTGTTTGGGGTTTTAGGCTGGGTTTCTGTATAAGCACTTTGACATTGATGTAAAAAGGGTTTTATAAATACATTTGATTTGGGACGTTGTGGCACATAACTATAACGTCTGTGCTATCTTTTACAGTAACGTTAGCCCAACTGTGTTGGACTATGACCTAACTTATGCTATGACATAACTTATGCTCAATCAGTAGCTAACTAAAAGTAGCATGCTCATGTAATCACTGATTACACAAGAGCCACGTTAAATTGCCAAACGTTTTCGAACGTTGCAGATAGAAATACCATGAATAGAGCCGTCGTGAGTCCTTATTCTACATGTCAGAGAGACATGTTTGCTCTGCATGGCTAACATGTTTCTGTCTGAACGTTCCAAAACGTAGCATTACTTCTGATCGCCCTCTGGCTCTTACCAAACCGTGATGTAAGATTGAACCACCAGCCAGTTAAACTGTAGCAACTTACTCCACTGGGCCAAGAAAACAAATGTAAACCAAACATTAGTAGTTGCAGTAACTATAAAGTATAATTGAAAATACAAATTGTATGTATACAAATTATACAAATTATATGTATACAATGTAGCGCCAATACAAGTATATTTAGATCTTAATGTGGCCACTTGTGTCATCATTTCTCCTAAATGTAGGTTTTGACATGTCCTCCTGTAACATCACTCAAAGAGAATGTGTTGAACATGGGTCCCTCCCCAGGGTTAATAGATGACAAACCGGTTTGGTTAAGGAAATAATGTGAGTCAACTGCACTTTTATCCATTGAGGATTGTTCCTGGTGGATTAATGATGTTTTCACAGGTCAAATCATCCTGTAACTTCACTCAAAGAGAATATGTTGAACATACATCCTAGATTTACTTTTGGCTAATCTCACTGTAATTTTCTATCTCCCCAGGGTTGTATATGTGTGCCCAGTGTGGACACCAGCTGTTCTCTAGCAGATCTAAGTATGAGCATTCCTCCCCCTGGCCTGCCTTCACTGAGACCATCCTCCAGGACAGTGTGTCCAAGCATGAGGAGAGACCTGGGGCATTCAAGGTGAGATCCTCTCAGTTTGGGCGTGGAGTTGCATTGGACCAGAGTTGTGAAGTTTACCTTAGGTACAGATCTAAGATCAGCTAAGCTTCCCCTTCCCCAATCTTATCCATTAGTGGGGGAAATTCAAAACTAACCCAAGATCATTGCCTATGGCGGTGGTCACCAAGCGATTGACTGGTCACCAACCGATTGACTGGTCGATCTTCTAGGCATTCGTAGTCGATCACCAAACATTTCTGTAGAAAAGCCAACGATAAAGGCTTGGGCTCCTTTATTTAATTGTCAGGGAATACAGCAGAGCTTCTGTTTTTATGATTGACTTCATGTTGAAGTTTTTATTCAGCACTGTCAACACTGTTTTTATTCAACACTTTTACAAAACATAAATACTCTTCTCCTTCATTCCACTCGCGCTGCAGCTGCAATGAGTTAGTAGCCAAGTGTGTCGCTAGGCCTGCGTCTTTATTAGCAGCTCATGTCTATTTTAATATCGATGAATATTTCACTTTCTCTGGTCATAAGAACAGCATGAGTTTGTGCCTGAGGCAGAAATAATGTGTACCCTCTGGTCAGTGTCACTGGAGGAAGGTAGAGAGCAGGGACCGTGACAGACGGATGCTCTGCTGCTCTCTCCTTTCCTCCGCTGAGACTGACCATCAGATGCAGGTACCATTAATTAGTCCAGTAAAATAAAAAAGCTGATTATTTCACTTAATGTTCAACTATGCCTCGCAACTGATCTATTTTGTTATCAAAGCTTGAGTTTTGAAATATAATATGGTCTGAGAAGAACAATATTGGCAGGCCAAGCATATAGCCAAATATGCTGTGATAATGTATTAGGTTTACTGCACAGAAACGTATAAAGTTAAGTCATATTTTTGTAATAATCTGAGCGGTAAATTTCGGCTTGCTTTTTGACTGTGAAAGTGATCGTGAAAGAAAATATGGGTGACAACTTATCCCTACTCCATAGGGGTGTCCCTCTGTTGACTGTTCATTGCTAAGTAGTTGTCTGCTTGTGGTCAATACACTGATGAGCCCATGTTCATTTTAACAGGATGTGTGTAGGGTATTGCATTCAATTTCTGCATTTGTAAGCAGTGTTTCATTTTGAACTTGGGAGGGTCCTAATAATCATGTTTGATATGTTGATTGTGCATTGAACAAAAATCAAAACGCAACTTTGTAAAGTGTTGGTCCCATGTTTCATGAGCTGAAATAAAATATCCCCGACATTTTCCATCGGCACAAAAAGCTTATTTTTGCAATTGGCATGCTGACTGCAGGACTGTTCACCAGAACTGTTGCCAGAGAATTGAATGTTAATTTCTCTACCATAAGCCACCTCAACGTAATTGTAGAATATGTTGTACGTCCAACCAACCTCACAACCGCAGACCATGTGTATGGTGTTGTTTGGGGGAGCGGTTTGCCGATGTCAACGTTGTGAACAGAGTTTTTATGAAGGAAAACACATTTTTCTTGGTAAAAATGTGGCACATAGAATTGACTTTACTATTGTACAGAAAGATGGAATCTGATAGTTGTGTGTTTCAGGTCCGATGTGGGAAGTGTGGAAACGGACTGGGTCATGAGTTTGTGGGAGACGGGCCAAAGAAAGGACTCTCACGTTTCTGAATATTCAGCAGCTCACTGAAGTTCGTCCCTAAAGGTACGGGTTCACTTAAATTATGTTGTCACGGAATGTCAAGCCAATTTGATTAGTTTATAGTCAAAACATGTCAATGTCTCTGGTTGATACCTAACCAATCTGACTGAGCACACGTTAACCACTGGATAGTTAATGTTACACTTAAAAACGTTGATGAATTAAAATGTTGTCCTTTCTCTCTCCACAGATAAGGTAGATGGACAGTAAGGTGAGCAGCAGGGGTATGGAGTCACAGTGATGGTAGAGCAGTAGGATTGTCTGGAGTCTCTGTGCTGCTGAAGGTGTGCAGGACAGTGGATGAAGTGTCCTGGGATAAAGCCCACTTTGGGACCTCCAGGACACTGATGGTCAATGTCTTCGCTGGACAAGGACAGAGAAACTCCTACCAAATAGTCAGCTACATTATGCAATGATACATCATCATAATATAACAATGATACACAATCATAATATAACAATGATACACAATCATAACACAGACAAGTACAAGGAGTTACACCATTACACAAAGATAGTCTGTCACTTAATCATTGTTTTATTTTTTTATCTTAACATTGTCAGTCAAATGGGGGATCACTATGTAGCCTTCATAGTGGTGAATGTAACTTCAAGATGTCCTAATTTATATATAGTAGTGAAAGCAAACAGGTGGCTCAATCTACCAATGTATGTTAATCAGTTCTATCAATGATGTTATGAGCCTCTTAAAGATAGACAGTGACGTAAATAAAATCTCAATGGTCTTAACGGTCACAATGTATAATATGCAAACAAAAAGAGAAATTCAACTGAGAAATAAAGATGTACTTTTATAGAAGATTACATTATTTGTTGGTTTATATTTGAAATTAAAATATGAAAATAGTTTTTCAGCCATCTTTATGACAAACGCATCAATCATGCCAGTATTTTTCTGTACTCACCTCAAGAGATTAGCAGACCTGAAAATACTAAATTGTTAGTATATACTCAATCATTACTCAGGTTATACAACTAATCTTGTTCCACATCTTTCACAGTGAGTTTTATTTTTATGCATTATACTCCCACCTTGTGGCAGACATGAGACCACGCATCAGGACGGGCTTGTCATTTGGTCTGGCAATGAATGTGGGCTAGACTCACAAAACCCTTCAAAAATGCTAACCTGATATTTGTGCCTCTAACTTTATCACTCACCATTATTCGCGATTCATTAAGGACTATCTGTAATCATGGTAGCATCCACATGTAGAATTGTTTAGAAATATATTATATTCTTATTTACAATAAATGTGACTTAAAAATGACAATACATTATTTACTATTCATTTCTATTGGGCACAAAATAATCTGAAACACAACCAAAACAAACACAATGCATCCAACAAGTTAGAGTCACAAGCTTGATGTAATCGTTGCTAACCTGAATGAGGGAGACTCATATCTCCCTCATTAACTTTAAGCATCAGCTGTCAGAGCAGTTTACAGATCGTTGTACCTGCACATAGCCCACCTGTAAATACCCCATCCAACTACCTCATCCCCATATTGTTATTCATTTTTTTGCTCCTTTGCACCTCAGTATCTCTACTTGCACAGTCATTGTCTGCACATCTATCACTCGTGTTTAATTACTAAATTGTAATTACTTCACCACTACGGCCTATTTATTGCCTTACCTCCCTAATCTTACCTCATTTGCACACATTGTATATAGATTTTTCTATTGTGTTATTGACTGTACGTTTGTTTATTCCATGTGTAACTCTGTGTTGTTTGTGTCGCACTGCTTTGCTTTATCTTGGCCAGGTCACAGTTGTAAATGAGAACTTGTTCTCAACTGGCCTACCTGGTTAAATAAAGGTAAAATAAAATAATAAATTGTGTGCTAGGAATATGGGACCAATTACTAAACTTCTGACTACTTTAATACACATATAAGTGAATTTGTCCCAATACTTCTGGTCTCCTAAAATGGGCGGACTATGTACAAAAACTGCTATAATTTCTAAAGGGTTCACCGAATATGGATTGAAATACCCTCAAAGCCATTGAATCACTTCAAGTCCAAAGTGCTGGAGTACAGAGCCAAAACAACAACACGTGTTACTGTCCCAATACATGTAGAGCTCACTGTATGTTCAGAATGGGGATATGAGCTCTTCTCCAGCATGTCCAAGATTGAGCATTCCTCAACATGGCCTGCTTTCTCTCAGACCATCCACCAGGACAGTGTGTCCAAATCCCATGGGAATTGGGGACCAGTGAAGGTGTGTTGTGTGTGCAGTCAGAGAGGGACTGATTCACCCTTATGACCTATAGGGGGCCTAACGTGTGTAGGGGTTGTTTGTGACTTCGTGTGATTGTTGTCAGTGGAGGTTTTAGTTTTCCACCAACTCATTTTACAACAGAAGGTATTTAACATGTTTTATGTGTCCCCTTTTAACAAGGATACAGAATGATAAAACAGAGGGAATCCTTCCTGGATGTGGTTTGTTTCAGGTCTGTTGTGTGGAAATGGACTGGGTCATGAGTTCTGATACGACGGAGCAAGAGAGTGACTCTGCTACTCCTGAATATTCAGCAGCTCACTCAAATTCATCCCTCAAGGTGGGAATTCAGTGTGTTTGACCTCTGTGAGCAGAAAGAGTTATCCTGTGTAGAATAGAACTCATTAGAAAAACAACACAAAGACACTAATGGGGGGTTAAGGAGGGTCTTTTTGTATTCTCCTCTGATATAGAGTACTATAGAATATACTCTGACCCTGCTCCCCAGCTCCCCTCTCCAATGTTAAGGTAGATATATATACAGTAAGGTGAGCAGCAGGGGTAGGGAGTCACAGTAATGGTAGAGCAGTAGGATTGTCTGGAGTCTCTGTGCTGCTGAAGGTGTGGAGGACAGTGGATGAAGTGTCCTGGGATAATAGCCTGAAAAGTAGTTAGATTGGCTTTTATAACACATAAGCCAATAGCCATCTATTATACATTAAATACAGTGCTACTGCTTTTTATTAAATACAAGTCACCACGTATGACAAGAAACACCAAATTAATGAATAATAATTGCCAAATAATCCTCAGTTAAAGTTCAGTTCGGGAACTGTGTGTATTTCAGTTGTTTTATCAATGTTTATTCACTTCTGAATCTCAGTCTCTTCAGCCAGCGAGTGGGTCTTAGTTTATGATCTCTGCTAAAGAGGGACTTTGGTGTTGAATTACATTCCATAGCCACTTCCACTGGAGACTGGAAAGTCCCACCTATTTCATTCGCTGAAAGGCCCGTCACTTCTTGGCAGACAGATACTCAGACGAAGCACAATGCTGGAAAACTATCTACATCCACTTAAACTAGTCCTGGCATCGTTCTATGACAAACACAGAAGGTTTCATATTGAATTCAATAGGAGAAAACAGAGAGACAGAGAGAGAAACAGCCATTTCCTTAATGTATCCATTGGCTGTATTATACAGCCCAAACATCAAGGGACTGACAATCTCTCTATCTTCTTCTCTCTCTCTGTTTTCTTCCTTTCAGTTATTGGTAGCCTAATATTTAATCCCTTAGCTAAGTGGGCAGGGGGGAACACATGACAGGGAATCATTTGAAATATGTAGTTAGGCTGTTATAAGGTATTATATAAACCAATTGTCATCTATAAGGCATTTATTCAGTGATTTTCTTCTTTGTCAAATATAAATGTTTATTCATTTACAAGTAGGATCTGATGGGTAACCTTTTATTTTAAGGGTCCATAATAAACCATCAGGTGAATGGCCAAGACAAAATATTGAAGTGGCTTTGAACGGGATATGGTAGTAGGTGCCAGGGGAGTGGGTTTTTCACGCTCAACAGTTTCCGGCATGTATCAAGAATGGTCCACCACTCATAGGACATCCAGCCAACTTGACACAACTGTGGGAAGCATTGGAGTTAACATGAATGCTTTCAACACCTTGCAGAGAGCATACCCCGATTAAATTGACGCTGTTCTGAGGGCAAAGAGGGGGGGGGGTCAGCTTTTCTGTGATGTTTTCTGTGTTATAGGTGGGAGAGATGTGTCAATCAGTATATTGGACTTTTCTGTGATGTTTTCTGTGTTACAGGTGGCAGAGATGTGTCAATCAGTATATTGGACTTTTCTGTGATGTTTTCTGTGTTATAGGTGGCAGATATGTTTCAATCAGTATATTGGACTTTTCTGTGATGTTTTCTGTGTTACAGGTGGCAGAGATGTGTCAATCAGTATATTGGACTTTTCTGTGATGTTTTCTGTGTTACAGGTGGCAGATATGTGTCAATCAGTATATTGGACTTTTCTGTGATGTTTTCTGTGTTACAGGTGGCAGAGATGTGTCAATCAGTATATTGGACTTTTCTGTGATGTTTTCTGTGTTACAGGTGGCAGATATGTGTCAATCAGTATATTGGACTTGTCTGTGATGTTTTCTGTGTTACAGGTGGCAGAGATGTGTCAATCAGTATATTGGACTTTTCTGTGATGTTTTCTGTGTTACAGGTGGCAGAGATGTGTCAATCAGTATATTGGACTTTTCTGTGATGTTTTCTGTGTTACAGGTGGCAGAGATGTGTCAATCAGTATATTGGACTTTTCTGTGATGTTTTCTGTGTTACAGGTGGCAGAGATGTTTCAATCAGTATATTGGACTTTTCTGTGATGTTTTCTGTGTTACAGGTGGCAGAGATGTGTCAATCAGTATATTGGACTTTTCTGTGATGTTTTCTGTGTTACAGGTGGCAGAGATGTGTCAATCAGTATATTGGACTTTTCTGTGATGTTTTCTGTGTTACAGGTGGCAGAGATGTGTCAATCAGTATACAGTGCCTTGCGAAAGTATTCGGCCCCCTTGAACTTTGCGACCTTTTGCCACATTTCAGGCTTCAAACATAAAGATATAAAACTGTATTTTTTTGTGAAGAATCAACAACAAGTGGGACACAATCATGAAGTGGAACGACATTTATTGGATATTTCAAACTTTTTTAACAAATCAAAAACTGAAAAATTGGGCGTGTGGCAAAAGGTCGCAAAGTTCAAGGGGGCCGAATACTTTCGCAAGGCACTGTATTGGACTTTTCTGTGATGTTTTCTGTGTTATAGGTGGCAGAGATGTGTCAATCAGTATATTGGACTTTTCTGTGATGTTTCCCAGCTCTGTGTTCTGTCTAATTCCTCCCCCTCCTGTTGACAAGGAGCTGCTGGTATAATCTCAGACTCTCTTGCTAACGGCTGGTCCTCCCTGTTTACCTGACCGGAGAATACGCTCACGGGTGGGTCACACTCGATAAGTCCTGCGTATCAGGCTTCAACCAGTTTTCTCTGGTCAAAGGCAGGGGTTCAGCACTTCGTTTGGGCAAAGGACTAATGCTCAACAGGCTAGACTCCCAGTGTCCTTTATGTGTGCCTTAAACACCAAGCCCCTTTTGGTTTCCTGCTTGAGCCCACAATAATGGTCTGGTAACGGGCTACCTATGGTAGAGCCCCTTAAGCTAAGGTTGTTATCAGTGTTCCCTTTTCTCCTGAACACTTTATTCAACCAATAGAGTAACTAGTTAGGGAAAACCAGTAAGACTTCATGTTTGGTTTCACAAGTGATATATATATATATATATATATATTTTTTTTTTCAATACAATTTGGTTCTTTCAGAAGAGGTTGTTTGCTTCTTTAACTCTCTTTCACAAAACCGAAACAATGACTTTTAATAGTTCTATCTTACCCTATAGCTTTCCTCATTACAACACTTCAAGGTGTCAATGCCCCACATTCTGCACTCTTCTGGCAATTAAGCCCATGCCTTCCTCAAATAGAGTTATACAACACATAATTTCCTTCACGTGATGCTGTTCATTAAACAAAGTTAGATGACACCTTTTCCCCTTCACACATGACGACGACCCACGGTGATGTCTCCTCCCACCTGCTGTTCTACAGCTCTATCAGCTCTGACCCAGGGCTTGAGTTCAACAGGTTGCTTCCATATAAGGTGAACTTCCACCCTCCTGCAGCAGAATATCTGTACTTTTAATGGGTCATGCTGTATTCCAGCTGCTTGAGGCTGGCTTTTCTTCTGCTGCTGATGATTTTTCTCCTTCTGGTTCTTTGTTTTACGACCAACAGAGTCATGCTGGGGGACTGGAGGAGTCATTAGGTCACCAGGACTTGGGCCAATCACGACAACCCCTCCATGGAGTCATCCAATGGTTTTGAATCCTGTGACCCTGCCTCGTTCAAAAACATTCTGTTACCCCGACCCCCAATAGTCTCTTTATGTATTCTGAAAATAAATAGAAACTTGCAACAATTTCAAAGTTTGTAGTTACTTACCGTTCATATCAGGAAATCAGCCAATTTAAATAAATACATTAGGCCCTAATCTATACCTTTAAAAAAGGTAGGAATTTGTATTTTATGAACGTGTTTTTAAAAGGTTGGAATAAACCTTTACATTTCAAACCTTACAAACCTTTATCATGCTGACTACAAGTTTAGACAGCTGGCCCTAGACTCATCTAGCTGACATTGGCTAATTGTAGGTGACTTGCACCTTCTGTACCACAGATGATGTTTTAGGTGTTTGGTTGATAATGCACAGCAGTGTACCAGTAGTGGATCCAGAGACCCCCCCCCCCCCCTTCCTTCCAAAGGCTTTAAAACTTTAAGAGGTTATTAACCAAGGAAATGTAAAGGTTTGTACCAACCTTTTAAAAACACGTTCATAAAATATAAATACTGTATATAGACCTAGTAGATAGATATATATGTAGATCAGCTGCGTGTCTGACTTGTATGTAAATAACACAGGCCCAAACGTTTGGTCAAGGAAGGATGTTAGGGAAGAAAAGGATGTTGTCAGGGAAGGATGTTGTCATTATGTTAGTGATTCTTCACCAAGTGTTTGCTTGAAGCACTTTATTCTACTGTAGCATTTATAAATGAACCACTTCATAACTGTACACCTTTGGCTGTTTGGGAGGGTGCGCCATTCTAGAACATTTAGATAGAAAGTGTGGAACAGGCATGGTTCTCAGTCATAAACAGTAGGGCATCATGTGAGCTGCTCTATACATTGCATTTCTATATGGAACACTCAGAACATCGCCCCACCCACTTAATAAACCCCTGTTCAAACCCTTACTATCCTACAAGTTCTCCCTTAAAGTACATATGTTCAGAATGTGGATATGAGCTCTTCTCCAGCAATTCCAAGTTTGAGCATTCCTCCCCATGGCCTGCCTTTTCCAACACAAACAAACAGGCCTATTTATAAACTTCATGACTCATTGTTCATTTGCTGCTCTACAGCACCACCACTGTTCTGTGCCATCTGGCAAACATTTCTAACTGCGTCAAGAGTATAAGAGCTCAGCTCAGAGAGGACATTTGCTGAGAAACCAGAGTTGGGCTACAAGACATTGTCGGCTACCAAGAGTTGAAATGGGTCTTCCAGCCTTGGGTCTGATACCGTTTTTGGGGCCCCTTGCGTTTCCAGTAGCATTGGGAACATTCGCAGTAGGGGGGTTTATATTGATTAAGGCGATTCATAAGAAACCTTCGTATCATCCAGGAAGTCCCATAATAACACGTTCCGTGAAGGTAAAGTCAAATAATGCTTCTGGAAATGAACCCACTGGAAATGCTGCCAGCAAGACGACAGAAGGACAGCAGAGCAGCAATGAAACTAACATCATAATTGCTTACGGCCTTGGAGTGGTTGATACTTATAAAAAGTAGGTCTATCATTTTTTACATATTTCTATCAAGTCTTCTTTACTGAGTACAATGTGCCTTTTTATTCATAAGAGCATGGATAGGCCTACCCTAGGCCATTATTTTCATGATATCATTCCTATTACATTGTATAATTCATTTTGAATTGACACAAGAATGATGTTAGCCCACTGATACTTCCTGTTCTATCCTCATAAGTGTTAAAAAAGGTAGACCATCTCAGTTTGGTCCGGGTAACTTTCGCATGGCAGAGGCAGACCATATTCCACCATTGGCTTCTCTGAGGATAGCCCGAAACCATGAACGACTGGATCGTCTCCTACAAGTGAATCCAAGGCTTCATGAGATGATCATGAGCCTTGATTATGACCCAACTGGACAGAACCTGTTAACCATGAGGGTTCTTTACCAGGATCACAGAGATGCTCTGACTACTGGAAACAGCAGGGAATCTCAAGTATCCAGGTGAATGCTTTAGAGTAGGCAACACCTTTTCTGTGTTATCGTGTATGGTTTAGCAGATATCAAGGAAAATACATTGTCCAGTTAAGGCAGAATAGCAAAATGGCCACCATGAGGATGATGTGTGACGTCGTACATGGCACCGTAGTTATTCTCAGCCATCAAAACATAGGTGTGGTCATCACCTTTTCCGTTGTCATGTTTTCTCTGTTCTAGTCGTCTGCTGGCAGAGACAATCGTAGACGGAGATGCTGCACTTATGCTGAGGAAGGCTTTTATCATGGGTCATCCTATATCTTCCTGGCAGCTCAGAGAAGACGCAGGTAAAAACACTGATTATTTCCCTGTTCCCTCATCTTACAGTAGACACTGTAGATCTTTAGTGTCTCTTACAAAAGTAACATTTTCACTAAGTTTGTCTTAGTCGCTGAGTTTGCCTGTATGTTATATTAGGAGTATTTTACAAAAAAACTAAGATATGCATACAGTATATTTCTCACCAGTCCACCATTGATATGGTCTCAGAATATCATCATTTTGAATAATGGAGCATCAGAGCTAGACTAATAGAAAACTTGTTTAGTTCCTAGAATACTGTTATCAACACTTGCTCTTGCTTTCCTGGCGACTTGAAGCTAAATGCCTTGAATGTGTGGGACAATTTGAGATTTCATAAAAAATGGACTAATGAAAAACATATTTTTTAAACATAAAAATGCATAATTGCTTTTTGAGTAAAATGCCACTTTAAAGTTCAAATGTTCCCTATTTGAAACTATGTACTTATTCTAGGATTGGCCGCACCATATACCGATGGTAACATTGACATGTCTGATGAAGGAACAAGGCAGTACTACAGATATGGCTACATTGAGCTGGTCGAAGCATACCACAAGAAGGGGATAATCAACAAGAATCAAGCAGAACAGCTCATTGCATGGGTGAAAAGAGAGATGTACCTGGACCGGGATACCCAAGAGTATAAGGAGATCCTTGATGACATTAAACGTCATATTTGTGTTTTCCGGTGGTAGAAATAGCAAACAAACTCAGACAACACAGAGTAAATCCAGATTGTGTAATCTAACATGCTGGCTAGACCGGACGCGTCACGTGCGCGAGCGTCGCAAAATACATTTTGAAATACATTTATGTACGATAGCGCACGTGCATAGATGTTTGGGTGTAACGGGAGTTCCCAAGTTAAAAACGTTTCTATGATATGCAAATTATGGAATTCAGTATAGTTGGATTCTAGTTTGAAATATACTAATTCATGTTGCCATTCTAGAACTCATTGATTAATTTACATGTATAAGGAATGCATATGCTGGGGTCAAGGAAGGGTAGATAGGGACTTGTGGAAAGTTACAGTGTAGAAAGTTCATATTCTGCTCCATGTTTCTAAGGAGGGAGTCGAAGGGCAATAGTTAGTCTCTGATAAGGCAGGCCAGCTGAGGAACTAGGGAGGGGCGAGGAATGCATCTCGAGGTCAAGTCAACAAATGAAGTGATAAGAAACCTCGGAGGCAGGCCAGAGAGACCCACCACAATGACTCTCCTACTGCAGTCCTATTTCACACATATACTTCCATGCATGAAGGTTTTAGTATCAGGCAGTGCTATAACTACACCAGTGAGAAGAACCAATTACGTTTCTGCCTAGCAACAGCGATGTATTGGCTGTCTAGATGTGTAAGGACATGATCCCACATATTAGAAGGTAATAAATATATCTGCTTGTGTAATCATGCCTTGTCTTTGCAGCTGTGTGACCCAGTGGGTGAATAAACTTGGTTTGAGCTTTGTGTAGTCGTCCGTTTGAGTTTTTGCTCCGTTTGTTCAGAATCTCACAGTATAAATATCATAATGAGGAGTATAATTTATTGTTGATAATTGTTGCCAAGTTTTGTTGGCCTACTGTATAGTCTGTGCCTGGTTGATTATGTTCAGCAGTGTACTAGTAGTAGATCCTGTCTGCCTGTTGCATTTGGTAAATGTACAGCCTATAGATTCTCTGCAAAATGTTTAGATTTCCTGATTCTCTGCAGTTATTGTAACATTATGCAGTGTGGACTAGCTCAATGTCTGGGAAAACCGTCATTAAAATATCATCTATTTTGGAAGCAGCAGACAGTGAGTGGACATTACTTTCTTATTTGTATTAAATCTTCTGTTTGTCGTGTGTAAAGTTTAGCTGTGTGTAAAACCCTCTACTTCCACAGATCCTTCATCTACCTGAAGAGTGCAGTAGCAGGTGTCCACCTGTTGATGGTGCCGTCCTCTTTCATAATACAACTCTGAGGTCCTGGTAAATAAATGTGATCAACGCTGCCGTGTGTTTTGTCCATAATTATGACACACCAATGGACAATTGTAACGATGTACGCTGAGAGTCGGGAAGCACTAAGACTTGCATGGCTTAATCTTTGGGACAAGAATATGGCAGGATCAACCAGGTAGAAAAGGGGGGAACAGTCTCCAAAAGAAGCACAGCTGATGGGAGGCCTCCCAGGGTGGATCACGTGGCTCATGGTCAAGAGGAGTGAAACTGGTAGGACAGACAGAGAAGGAGGAAGGGGATGGATGGTCTAATGCAGGGAGCGACAACCATGAATGCAGATAGTCCGGGTAGCCATTTGAATAGCTGTTCAGGAGTCTTATGGCTTGGGGGTAGAAGCTGTTAAGGAGCCTTTTGGACCTAGACTTGGCGCTCCGGTACCGCTTGCCGTGCGGTAGCAGAGAGAACAGTCTATGACTAGGTTGGCTGGAGTCTTTGACAATTTTTAGAGCGTTCCTCTGACACCACATGGTATAGAGTTCCTGTATGGCAGGAAGCTTGGCCCCAGTGATGTACTGGGCCGTACTTACTACCCTCTCTAGTGCCTTGCGGTCGGAGGCCGAGCTGTTGCCATACCAGGCGGTGATGCAACCAGGCAGAATGCTCTCGATGGTGCAGCTTTAGAACTTCTTGAGGATCTGAATTGTGTTACACCAAGTGGACATTGCTTTTAGGAACAAAATATAATCAATCAGAACTATTTGGAAATATGGACTATTGTTTCTTGAAATAAACTTATGTGCTATAACTAAAAGAGTAAGTGAAGGGAATTTGATTCATTATTTTAATTCATTTACTGAAGTTCAATGTTCCACGACCTTACATGGGACCGTCACACCATGGGACAATTGTCACGTTTGGTTCGAAATTGTAAGAAAACATTGCCTAAGAATACTCATGATACAATTAAAACAAAATCTAAGCTATTTGTGTTTGCCACCATGGACAAAACAATGGGTCGTCATGTCAACTACCCATATGTGTTGTAAGTATCCCTATTAATCACTCATTGCAGTATTAAAAGTGTTGACGATAATAAGTATGAACACACTTATTAACCATTACTATATATCCAATTAATTATATGTATAATTATACGTGTTAATATATACAGTATCTAAATCATCTGCCGACCGTTAATTAATACTCTCTTAATGATTTCATGAACCAATAACAGGTCTGTTACAACTGGTTTGTAATTGCAATAATAATAAATGTATATCTAGTTTATAAATCAACTATAAAGTATGAAAATACAATTATCAAACACCTTTTAATGGATCTTCTTAATCATTAATACATCATTTATAAGAGTGTTTATGAATTGATAAAATGCCATTTATGAATAGCTTACTAATATGTATACATTTAGGCACAATGCTCTCTAAATGATTAATAAACTATTAATCCATCATAAATACTTTATTTGTACAGTGTTTTTGTTTTTAAAGCTGTTGAATGCAGACTTCTGGGGCCAAAGCTGTCTGTATAAGTACACCTTGGACAAATGTTCTGGTGGTATTGTGACCATTTCCAGAAATCATATGAAACTTCACTGAATGATACTAGACACCTTGAAAATGGATATTATATTACCCATTTGTTGATAAGTACAACTTTAACTTCTCTAGAAACTCTAAAGTACAACAGCTGCCACAGCTATAAAAAATATTTTTCTCGAAGTGTGTTTAAAGAGTAGGTCTATACTTTTGCTTAATTTTTGTGTGGAAGTACAGGTAGACCTAGGCCGAAGCGTAGAAACACACAACCAAATATTGAATTGCAGATAGAAAGGCCATGAAAAGAGACGACATGATTCCTTGATCTCCATGTCAGAGAGATATGTTTGTTCCACATAGCATATTTCTGTTTGAATGTGTGTGTACAGTATGTGGGTGTGCGCATGTGTGTATGTATCCAGGCACTTCTCACCCAGTAATGTATAAAATATCTATTTCTCTTTCACTTAGAAACACACACGCACACACACACACACTTAGAATTTGGACTCATTGGTCATATATTGCACAACTCCGCCCATCCCACAAGCCGCATGACAAACCTGTGTGTCAAGATTATAACTTTTCAGAGTTAAGATCAGAGAGGACACATTTGCTGAGAACCAAGAGTTGGGCTACAAGACATTGCAGACTACCAGGAATGGGTCTTCCAGCCGGGCTGTTAGAGTTCTTGGGGCCAGTAGGGTGGGGGGCAGCAGTGCTGGTAGGGGTGGTTATATTCATTCAAGTGGTTAAAAAGAACAGGGAGGAGAAACGTTCTATTTCTCCAGGAACTCACAAGTGTTTTGGTGACGAGAGAACACGGTTGAAGGAGGAAAAGTCGAATGAAGCTTCTGGAAGAACTGGAAACTCTAGGAAGAAGAGAGTAGAACCGTGCCGTCATGACGAACATGAGGATGACGTAATAAAAGGTTACGGCCTTGGACATGTTCACAAATATAAAGAGTAAGTCCTTCATTTGGGTCCATTTTTGTGTGGAGTTACAGGTAGACCAAGGCCTAATCTCATCAACCCAGAATCAATTACTGTGTGAGCGGAATACTTCAGCCATCTACTCGATGTGTGTCAGTCTAAGTTACATAATAAAAATATCCCCATCAAAATCTGTCAGTTTAAAGTGAAGATAACAGATATTTTGGCGTGGGCTGCTTCTCAACCCACAGCATCCTCCTATGTCAGCGTCCCACATCTGTAGTGGAAGGTGGCCGAACTACAGACCATGAGACATCCCAAAACTCGGTCTTCTCACGAAAACGTCTGTAGCGTCCAGAAGGTTTGGCCTACAAACTTATGGAAAGTGGAGAATTAACACGATGGTGTTCTCTGTTTGTCTCTTTGACCCACACAAGTGTCCCAGTACTCGTCTGAAGTTAACCAATACAAACAATGGAAGTCTGATGGTAACCCATACAAGCTAATGGAAGTAGAGATGTAGTTTTGTGCCCCAAAAAAGAAGGTGTTAAATATGTGTAAAAACAAAAATAGAAATCACTACTGTCATTTATCTGCATGTCCAACCCTTATACTTAGCCTCACAGTGAAGTGTTTCAGCAGTTTATTTTCAGGACAACCAGGGCTACAAGTAAATTACAAAAACAGTAGCATTCATGAGTTTTATTGATGGATGTCAATAAGAAAAATAAGGTCCGCCAAACAAGAACCTGATTAAAAGCAATTTATAAGAATGCAGTAAGTATAGAAATTGTTTACTCATTGGGAAATTAATATTTAACTAGTCAGTGACAACTGTGTGGAGTTTGGAGTTTGTAACAGCAACTATGTGAACTTATTAGAGTATTATAGACACTACTGATTTCCTTTGATCTTCCATGTAGAATAACTCTTTACCTTCGACCTACTATTGTGTAGCTTGTGAGCGTCATAGAGCAAAACAGATTACAAGTACATGTTTGTGAGAGTCTCAATAGTTTCTAGCTCAAACCATTCGAACTCGACCAACGTTTTTGTGAACCCCTTCGGGATCCACCCTTGTCTCACAAACATTGCTAACGTTAATCACACAGACTAATGGTTACTATCAATGGACGCAGAAGAAATAGATGAACAACAAACATATCATGTTTAAAAGGGGTTAGAAGCCCCAAGTGCCGGTGTCATGATTAAAGTCTACTTTGATAGCTGAATATAATAGGCCTTCTTATGGATAGGCCTAGGACATAATGTTCATGACAGCATGTATATAATTCCAACTGCATTGACAAACGAATAATCTTGTCCACCAGCTGGCTCTCTGTCGAACCATATGGTTTCACAGGGCCTCAGAATGGAAGTTGAATAGATGTCTATGGCAGAAGCGGATGAAACAACCTCTGGTTTTAATTGAATGATCTCTCAGTCCATCCTCTAGCCTAATCCTTAGAACCTCTCCCCTACATTTTGGACTTCAGACGCCAGCACCACGAGGGATTTAAAGTGAGCTTAGAAAATCGGAAAGTACGCATCTTAGAAATAGTTTTCAATTGGGCTTCTCAAAAATAATACGGTCAATGTGATTTAACAGACATTTTCCTCGCCGATTTTGTTCTATTTTTTAAGTCCCATCTACTGTCACAGGCTCGCTCTCCATTCCCGTCTCCATTTAGAGCCACGCCTCATAATCGTGTGATTCACTCAGAATTTTAATTGATTAGCATTTCACTCAGTAAATCCACACCCCCAGAATTCCAAATAGTTCCACACTGTTACCAGGCTCTACGCGCCAGCAATTCGAGACTGGTGACGAGGTTAAACAAATGATGTAAACCTGACCTACTAATTCTTCTTCTCTCCTCATAAGTGACAAAAAATTTCGACCATCTTGGTGTGATAAGGAGAATGAAGGCATTACAGAGGCAGACCATATTCCACCTAAAGATTCTCTGAAGAAGGCCCTAAACAATGTACGACTGGATCGTCTCCTACAAGTGAATCCAAGGCTTCATGAGATGATCATGAGCCTTGTTAATGACCCAACTGGACAGAAACTGTTAACCATGAGGGTTCTTTACCAGGATCACAGAGATGCTCTGACCACTGGTAGCAGCAAAGAATCTAAAATATGCAGGTGAATGCCTTAGAAATGCTCAAGGCTTTCCCCCGATATGTGTACTAGTTCCCTCCCCTTAAAGATTGTAAATAGTTATTCATCCTTGAGCGCAGGGTTGGGGTCAATTCAGGAAGCATCATTTGAATTGAATTTCTATTGCAGGAAGTATAATTTAATTCAAAGCAATTCAAGCCAAATCAACTGAGACATGAAACAAATGTTTTATCCAAAGGATATGCCACTTATTAATGCAATAAATACACATACCATTCCAAATATTCGTTTTATTATATGAGATGTTAGATTGTTCCCTTCCATACTGTCGTGTTTTATGTAATGCATTCTTGCCAAAAATGATCTGATGTTAAAAAATATTGAGGGATTTATTAATTATTATAGACAACCCACAATATGATCTTAGAATATTTGCAGGCCACTGTAATTATTTAAAATTGTTTTAGGAGAATGCATTTTTTAAATTAAATGTATGCTACATGGTGTTGGTAACCATACATGACAGCCTGGTCTCATAGTCTAGACGTAACATAGTGAATGTAAATCCGGGACACAATTTAGTATGACATGTTACGTTTGGTATGGTTACATAAGACAGATGGTAACTTAAGGCAAAAAACGAAAGTAGGGTGGTTGGTTGGGGTGGATGGGTGGGTGTTTCGTATTTTAGCTAAAAAGCAACTTTTCAACTTACTACTTTTTAGCTACTTTGCAACTACTTAGAATATTAGCTAACCCTTCCCCTAACCCTAACCTTAACCCTTTTAACTAACTCTTCCCTAACCCGAACCTTAACCATTTTAGCTAACCCGTTCCCCTAACCCTTTAATCTAACTCCTTAACCCTAACCTTCATTTCTAATCCTAACCCCTAGCCTAGCTAACATTAGCTAGCTAGCTAATGTTAGCCACCTACCTAGAATTATTGTTAATTTTGTAACATATTGTGCGTTTTGCAAATTTGTAATATATTATGAATTGTAATTCATACCATATCATACGAAATGGGTGATGGACATCCACAATTTAAGTCATACCATGCGAAACGTAACCTATCATATTAAATGGATATGTACAGAATAATACAATATACTCTGAGACCAGGTTGTACATGATGTCAAAATAAACATTTCTATGGTGATAGAATAAATAATCCATTTGAATTTCATTGAATTTCATGGAATTAAATTATACTTTAAATCTAATTCAAAATGAATTCAGATTCTGCTTCCTAATTCAAGAGTTAAATTAAAATGAAAGAGCAATTCTCAATTCAGAATTGACCCCAACCCTGCTTGAGTGGGACTGAACAAGTATAAACTTAATTGGAAATTGGGGAAAAAAAACAGAAACAACCTCTTACCCTTACAATGACAGACTTTTCTGGTTACAAATGATAAAATAACAAAATTCCTGAAAGTAACTGTTTTTTTAAGCGTTTCCATTGAGGATTTTGAATGGCATATTATTTGTCTTTACAATCCTATTATACCTATCCCATATATTCATAAAACCACAAATTCCACGGGGGTAAGTGTAAGAGGTTGTTTCTGGACATTGTCTGTGCAGCTCCCCTGCTCTGTGTGTTATCTTTAATGCTTACCCCTCCTGTTCACAGGTGGATTTTGACACAAACAATGCTAAGCGGAAAAGATGATTGTGCAGTAAAAATGCTGGAGCAAGCTTTTATCATGGGTCATCCTATAGCTTCCCAGATGCTCAGACATGATGCTGGTAAAAATATGTATATACATACAGTATATACACTACCGGTCAAAAGCTTTAGAAAACCTACTCCTTCAAGGGTTTTTCTTTCTTTTTACTATGTTCTATATTGTAGAATAATAGTGAAGACATCAACACTATGAAATAACACATATGGGATCATGTAGTAACCAAAAAAGTGTTAAACAATATTTTTCTTCAAATAGCCACCCTTTGCCTTGATGACAGCTTTGCACACTCTTGGCATTCTCTCAACCAGCTTCATGAGGTAGTCACCTGGAATGAATTTAAATTAACAGGTGTGCCTTGTTAAAACATTATTTGTTGAATTTCTTTCCTTCTTAATGCGTTTGAGCCAATCAGTTGGGCTGTGACAAGGTAGGGGTGGAATACAGAAAGATAGTCCTATTTGGCAAAAGACCAAGTCCAAATGATGGCAAGAACAGCTCAAATAAGCAAAGAAAAACGACAGTCCATTATTACTTTAAGACATGAAGGTCAGTCAATAAGGAACAATTCAAGAACTTTGAAAGTTTCTTCAAGTGCAGTCGCAAAAACCATCAAACACTATGATGAAATTGGCTCTCGTGAGGACCGCCACAGAAATGGAAGACCCAGTTCCCTCTGCTGCAGAGGATAATTTCATTAGAGTTACCTGCCTCAGACGTTGCAGCCCAAATAAATGAATCACAGAGTTCAAGTAACCAACATATCTGAATATCAACTCTTCAGAGGAGACTGTGTGAATCAGGCCTTCATGGTTGAACTGCTGCAAATAAACCACTACTAAAAGACACCAGTAAGAAAAGGAGACTTGCTTGGGCCAAGAAACACGAGCAATGGACATTAGAGCGTCCAAATTGGAGATGTTTGGTTCCAACCGCTGTGTCTTTGTGAGACACGGTGTGGGGGAACGGATGATCTCTGCATGTGTATTTCCCACCAGAGCATTCCGCAGCGATACACCATCCCATCTGGTGTGGGCTTAGTGGGACCATCCTTTGTTTTTCAACAGGACAATGACCCAACACACCTCTAGACTGTGTAAGAGCTATTTTACCAAGAAGGAGAATAATGAAGTGCTGCGTCAGATGACCTGGCCTCAAACAAATTGAGATGGTTTGGGATGAGTTGGACCACAGAGTGAAAGAAAAGCAGCCAACAAGTCCTCAGCATATATGGGAACTCCTTCAAGACTGTTGGAAAAGCATTCCAGGTGAAGCTGGTTGAGAGAATGCCAACAGTGTGCAAAGCTGTCATCAAGACAAAGGGTGGCTACTTTGAATAATCTCAAATCTAAAATACATTTTGATTTGTTTAACACTTTTTTGGTTACTATATGATTCCATATGTGTTATTTCATAGTTTTGATGTCTTCACTATTATTCTACAATGTAGAAAATAGTACAAATAAAGAAAAACCTTCAATGAGTAGGTGTTGTAAAACTTTGGACCGGCAGTGTATATTTTCCCCTCATCATATGGATATTTAGTGTTAAACATAAATCTTACAAAGGTATCCAGTATTTGTTTTTCCATCAATGTTTTAGATTGTTTTATGAACTTGTAGTAGCCTAGGCACCCGATAGCGCACCCGATAGCGCTAGATCTGCACTATCATTTAGCATAGCTGCGGGAAGATGTTTGAAGGCTCAGTGCACTACTTTTGTGAGATTATTTGTTTTGTGTGTAATTTTTGTTTTATTATGATTTTTCAGTGGGTGCACAGCACCCTCAGAACCTCTATGTCCTGCTGCCATGTCATTTAGGCTTGATGTGCATTCCCAGGTAATGCATTCATGTCCCCCATGGACCAGCTCATACATAAAGCATCCTCCATTCAGGCTGTAAAGGCATAATTGTCCTCACTTTAGTGGCGAGAAGGTGGGCGGGGGGTGGAAACAGGGAAAAAAATGCATACTTTCTTTATGAAACACCATTTCCACCACCATGTTTGTATTTTCTGATCATTTAGGATGTTGGACTCCTTTAATTGGCTGAACGCTGTGTGCAGCATCCTAAATTGTCTGAAAATATGAAAATGGTGGTGGAAAAAGGTGTTTCATAAAGACAGTATGCATATTGTCCCTGTTATTTTCTGCCTTCTCACCATTAAAGCTAGTTAACAAGGTAAACTATGCATTTGCAGCCTGAATGGAGGAGGCTTATATACGAGCCGTCTACGGGAGACATGAGTGTATTACCGGATATGCACATCAAGCCTAGCTTGATGATTGATAGTGCAGATCTAGCGCCCGTGCACTATTGGCTGCCTAGGCAAAATATGTAGTTGAGAAGGACTAGTGTTTGAATCACTAACATTAATTCTCTCAACATGTAAAAATCCCTTGTGAATGTGAAAATCTGCACTCTTATTGTAGGATTTGTTGACGCCGCACTACGTACCGAGGGTAAAGTTGACATGTCTGATGAAGGCACAAGGAGCTACTACAGATATGGCTACACTGACCTGGTCGATGAATATCTCTACAAGGGGATAATCAACGATGGTCAAGCAAAAGACCTCAAAATATGGGTGAAAAGAGAGATGCACCTTGACCGGGATACTGCAGAGTATAAGGAGATCCTTGAAGACATTAATGATTTCTATGACTGTTTTCATATGTTGTAGGCTTACTCTTACAGCAGTATCCAAGGGGAAAGAATCAAAAGTATACCTTCCATCACTTATCGATCATATTTTGGAGTAGCCTACAATTTCATGAATTTCACGTTGATAATCTCATTTTATAATTATAATGTTTTGCTTTACAACATTATTGGTTGATCCACAGATGTTGCAATCTCTATTGCACTCCACACTGCCCTTTCCCACCTGGACGAAAGGAACATCTATGTGAGAATGCTGTTCATTGACTACAGCTCAGCGTTCAACACCATAGTACCCTCAAAGCTCATCACCAACTAAACACCTCCCTCTGCAACTGGATCCTGGACTTCCTGACAGGCCACCCCCAGGTGGTGAGGTAAGGTAGCAACACATCTGCCACGCTGATCCTCAACACTGGAGCTCCCCAGGGGTGCATGCTCAGTCCCCTCCTGTACTCCCTGTTCACCCACGACTGCATGGCCAGGCACGACTCCAACACCATCATTAAGTTAGCTGACGACACAACAGTGGTAGGCCTGATCACCGACAACGACGAGACAGCCTATAGGGAGGAGGTCAGAGATCTGGCCGAGTGGTGCCAGAATAACAACCTATCCCTCAACGTAACCAAGACTAAGGAGATGATTCTTTACTACAGGAAAAGGAACACCGAGCACGTCCCCATTCTCATCGACAGGGCTGTAGTGGAGCAGGTTGAGAGCTTCAAATTCCTTGGTGTCCACATCAACAATAAACTCGATTAGTCCAAACACAGAGGGTAGTGGGTACGGCCCAGTACATCACTGGGGCAAAACTGACTGCCATTCAGGACCTCTACACCAGGCGGTGTAAGTGGAAGGCCCTAGAAATTGTCACAGACCCCAGCCACCCCTGTCATAGACTGTTCTCTCTACTACTGCATGGCAAGCGGTACCGGAGTGCAAAGTTTAGGACAAAAAGGCTTCTCAACAGTTTTTACCCCCAAGCCATAAGACTTGTGAACAGGTAACCAAATAGTTACCCGGACTATTTGCATTGTGTTCCCCCCCCAACCCCTCTTTTACGCTGCTGCTACTCTCTGTTTATCTTATATGCATAGTCACTTTAACTATACATTAATGTGCATACTACCTAAATGGCCCGACCAACCAGTGCTCCCGCACATTGGCTAACCGGGCTATCTGCATTGTGTCCCACCACCCGCCAACCCCTCTTTTTACGCTTCTGCTACTCTCTGTTCATCATATATGCATAGTCACTTTAACGATACCTTCATGTACATACTATCTCAACAATCCTGACTAACAGGTGTCTGTCTGTATATAGCCTTGCTACTCTTTTTTCAAATGTATTTTTACTGTTGTTTTATTTCTTTACTTACCTACACACACACACACACACACACACACACACACACACACACACACACACACACACACACACACACACACACACACACACACATACCTTTTTTCCCCCGCACCATTGGTTAGAGCCTGTAAGTAAGCATTTCACTGTAAGGTCTAAACTTTGATGTGATTATGTGCAGCAGTGTGCTAGTGGAGCCAATCTGCTTACGGTAAATAGTCTCTTGAAGCTTATCACTGTTTAAAGTCTCTTTCTAATCTACATTTATCTGGAGGTCTTCATATTGACCACATTGGTAAATGTATAGACTTCCTGCAAAATGTATACATTTCCAGATTCTCCACTTTTACACAAATGGAAGGCCGTGCAGCAATTGTTAAATTAATACTACTAATAATAATATGTAATAGGCCAACAATATATTGTTTTTCTTAATTGGATCTGTGTTGAAACGTAGGCCTATCTATCCCAGAACAGCAATAATGAAATGCTCAAGTATACTGAACAAAAATATAAACGCAAAATGCAACAATTGCAAAGATTTTACTGAGTTACAGTTCATATGAGGAAATCAGTCAATTTAAATGCATTCATTAGGCCCTAAACTATGAATTTCACATGACTGGGAATACAGATTTGTATCTGTTGGTCAAACTCTCCCTCAATGTGAGCAAGACAAAGGAGATGATTCTGGACTACAGGAAAAGGAGGGCCGAACACGCCACCATTCACATCGAAGGGGCTGTAGTGGAGCAGGTCGAGAGTTTCAAGTTCCTTGGTGTCCACATCACCAACAAACTAACATGGTCCAAACACATCAACACAGTCCTGAAGAGGGCACAACAAAACCTTTCCCCCTCAGGAAACTGAAAAGATTTGTCATGGGTCCCAGATCCTCAAAAAGTTATACAGCTACACCATCGAGAGCGGTTCTATCACATCCTGGTATGGCAACTGCTCGGCCTCCGACCATAAGGCGCTACAGGGGGTAGTGCGTACGCCCAGTACATCACTGGGACAAAGCTTCCTGCCATCCAAGACCTATATGCTAGACAGTGTCTGAGGAAGGCCCAAAAAATTGTCAAAGACTCCAGTCACCCAAGTCATAGACTGTTCTCTCTGCTACCGCACGGCAAGCGGTTCCGGAGCTCCAAGTCTAGGTCCAAAAGGCTCCTTAATTAACAGCTTCCATCCCCAAGCCATAAGACTGCTGAACAATTAATCAAATGGTCACCTGGACTGTTTACATTGACTTCCCCCTTTTGTTTTTACACTGCTGCTACTGTTTGTTATCTATGCATAGTCACTTTACCCCTACCTGTACCCCCGCACATTGACTTGGTACCGGTACCCCCTGTATATAGCCTCGTTATTGTTATTTTATTGTTACTTTTATTACATTTTTTCCGTTAGTTTATATAGCAAATATTTTCTTAACTCTATTTCTTGAACTGCATTGTTGGTTAAGGGCTTGTAAGTTAGCATTTCACGGTAAGATCTACACCTGTTGTATTCGGCGCATGTGACAAATAACATTTGATTTGATTTGATGGTAAAGAAATGAACATGAAATTCTCTGGCAAAGCTCTGGTGGACATTCCTGCAGTCAGCATGGCAATTGCACGCTCCCTCAAAACTTTAACATTTGTGGCATTGTGTTGTATGACAAAAAATGTACTTTTAGAGTGGCCTTTTATTGTTCACAGCACAAGGTGCACCTGTGTAATGATGTTTAATCAAAGTAATGATGTTTAATCAGCTTCTACATATGTCACACCTGTCAGGTGGATGGATTATCTTGGCAAAGGAGAAATGCTCACTAATAGGGTTGTAAAAAAACATGTGCTCAACATTTGGGAGAAATAACCTTGTGCGTGTGGAACACTTCTGGGATCTTTTATTTCAGCTCATGAAACATGGGACCAACACTTTACATGTTGCGTTCACATTATTGTTCAGTGTACATTTACAGAACTTCTGATCATTTTCTTGCCTTAGTACCCGTTCATGGACTATTAACACATTGTTTTCATCAGAAGAGAAATGTGTGAAATTTCCCGGCAATCAGTAAATACTACTGGGCAAAATTCTAAATCATCCCATCAGTGTCATACTATGTACAATATATGGGAAGATCTAGACAATGGGGACTGTCTAATTGTTATGATTTTTTTTTTTTGCAGTATTGCGGACATGCAGAGACGCAAACAATTAAGTTGGGTTCCTTTTCATCTCCCACATTGTGACCTTTCCAGTATAGAGGTTTGGTTTGGTGTGGATTTAGACTTATATGTTCACATCAGTTGTGTTTCTCCATTGTATTCACTTTTCCATGTTCTATTGTGAATTGTGTTTCTGTGCAGCTATGGAACGTTTTTTTTAAACTATCAGCGAACCAACTTTTGAATTGAATACATGGAATTGGATTGTGATGATACCGATGAATGAGTCCTGCACACAATGTGCTTATTTTTTTTCAATGTTTTTACCAGGAATTATATTTGATTTCCTGTGTATGAAATTGTTTGGTGAAATAGTATTTGCCCATCATTCCACAGCTTTAGATAGTTGTGCTTCCAATTTTAATCATCAGGATTTAGTGACCAAAAAATAGAAATATAAATAAATGTGTTGATCTACTGGGATTTTTAAAATACTTTTAACTTCCTGTTTTGTCTGCTTGGACTCGAGAGATAAGTATGGTTGTGTTAATGTTCTTGCAGGCAGTCATGTTCTTTTGATGAATTTACTTATGTTTTGAGAAGGCAACTTCACCTTGAAAACCTTTGCAAAAGCCCACAAAGTTCTGTTTCTTGTGGATTCTTGTTATGAAAATCGACAAAAAATGCTTGTACCGGATTGAGATAGACTGTAATAAACTATGAACTGTGGTACTCTAGTAATCTAAACATTTCAATAACTAAGTGGATGGAAAAAGCTTTCTGACCGCGACTGGACAGAATACAGTGGTCAGGAGGACAGGCAGGCTAGCTCTCACCAGCTCTGCATACTGTAACAATCCCAAACCTTCCACCTTCCATGAAGAGTGCAGTTACAAGTTTTCACCTGTTGATGGTGCTGCCCACTGTGATAATATTCTTCCCTTGTAGATCGAGATCCATGCTTTCTTTGTAACCTACAGTAGGTTAAGCGTTTGGCTGATGGAAGATTTGTACATGAGAGGATGTATTTTGGTGTTTATTGTAACCTCAATCAATCAAAGGCCATGTGACCACAATGTATCTGACATGGAGATGGTATTAGAGATGAGTCAAGCCACTAGCCACTTCAATACGCTTTTGTGTCATTATTTCTATGCTTTTGATTCGTATCATTATTTCTATGCTTCTGTTTTATCATGTTTGTCATTAATTCTACAAATCATCCGGCAACTAAAGAGGTTATGCAGCCCTTTTGTTAGAAAGATTCTCTGATGAAACCTCACCAACCCACCTCTCTATCCATCTATCACATACAGTAGCTACAACGTCACACCTCTCTATCCATCTATCACATACAGTAGCTACAACGTCACACCTCTCTATCCATCTATCACATACAGTAGCTACAACGTCACACCTTTCTATCCATCTATCACATACAGTAGCTACAACGTCACACCTCTCTATCCATCTATAACATACAGTAGCTACAACGTCACACCTCTCTATCCATCTATCACATACAGTAGCTACAACGTCACACCTCTCTATCCATCTATCACATACAGTAGCTACAACGTCACACCTCTCTATCCATCTATCACATACAGTAGCTACAACGTCACACCTCTCTATCCATCTATCACATACAGTAGCTACAACGTCACACCACTCTATCCATCTATCACATACAGTAGCTACAACGTCACACCACTCTATCCATCTATCACATACAGTAGCTACAACGTCACACCACTCTATCCATCTATCACATACAGTAGCTACAACGTCACACCACTCTATCCATCTATCACATACAGTAGCTACAACGTCACACCTCTCTATCCATCTATCACATACAGTAGCTACAACGTCACACCTCTCTATCCATCTATCACATACAGTAGCTACAACGTCACACCACTCTATCCATCTATCACATACAGTAGCTACAACGTCACACCTCTCTATCCATCTATCACATACAGTAGCTACAATGTCACACCAGCATTGTAGAGTAGTACAGTGCAGTATAGTACCAACAACAGCATGGTAGAGTAGTACAGTATAGTACCAACACCAGCATGGTAGAGTAGTACAGTACAGTATAGTACCAACACCAGCATGGTAGAGTAGTACAGTACAGTATAGTACCAACACCAGCATGGTAGAGTAGTACAGTACAGTATAGTACCAACACCAGCATGGTAGAGTAGTACAGTACAGTGCAGTACCAACACCAGCATGGTAGAGTAGTACAGTACAGTAGAGTACCAACACCAGCATGGTAGAGTAGTACAGTACAGTATAGTACCAACAACAGCATGGTAGAGTAGTACAGTACAGTATAGTACCAACACCAGCATGGTAGAGTAGTACAGTATAGTACCAACACCAGCATGGTAGAGTAGTACAGTATAGTACCAACACCAGCATTGTAGAGTAGTACAGTACAGTATAGTACCAACACCAGCATGGTAGAGTAGTACAGTATAGTACCAACACCAGCATGGTAGAGTAGTACAGTATAGTACCAACACCAGCATGGTAGAGTAGTACAGTACAGTATAGTACCAACACCAGCATGGTAGAGTAGTACAGTATAGTACCAACACCAGCATGGTAGAGTAGTACAGTACAGTATAGTACCAACACCAGCATGGTAGAGTAGTACAGTACAGTATAGTACCAACAACAGCATGGTAGAGTAGTACAGTATAGTACCAACACCAGCATGGTAGAGTAGTACAGTACAGTATAGTACCAACACCAGCATGGTACAGTAGTACAGTATAGTACCAACACCAGCATGGTAGAGTAGTACAGTACAGTATAGTACCAACAACAGCATGGTAGAGTAGTACAGTACAGTAGAGTACCAACACCAGCATGGTAGAGTAGTACAGTACAGTATAGTACCAACACCAGCATGGTAGAGTAGTACAGTATAGTACCAACACCAGCATGGTAGAGTAGTACAGTACAGTGCAGTACCAACACCAGCATGGTAGAGTAGTACAGTATAGTACCAACAACAGCATGGTAGAGTAGTACAGTACAGTATAGTACCAACAACAGCATGGTAGAGTAGTACAGTACAGTATAGTACCAACAACAGCATGGTAGAGTAGTACAGTACAGTATAGTACCAACACCAGCATGGTAGAGTAGTACAGTACAGTATAGTACCAACACCAGCATCGTAGAGTAGTACAGTACAGTGCAGTACCAACACCAGCATGGTAGAGTAGTACAGTATAGTACAAACACCAGCATGGTAGAGTAGTACAGTATAGTACAGTGCAGTACCAACACCAGCATGGTAGAGTAGTACAGTATAGTACCAACACCAGCATGGTAGAGTAGTACAGTGCAGTACCAACACCAGCATGGTAGAGTAGTACAGTACAGTACCAACACCAGCATGGTAGAGTAGTACAGTACAGTATAGTACCAACACCAGCATGGTACAGTAGTACAGTATAGTACCAACACCAGCATGGTAGAGTAGTACAGTATAGTACAGTACCAACACCAGCATGGTAGAGTAGTACAGTATAGTATCAACACCAGCATGGTAGAGTAGTACAGTATAGTACAGTACCAACACCAGCATGGTAGAGTAGTACAGTATAGTACCAACACCAGCATGGTAGAGTAGTACAGTATAGTACAGTACCAACAACAGCATGGTAGAGTAGTACAGTACAGTATAGTACCAACACCAGCATGGTAGAGTAGTACAGTATAGTACCAACACCAGCATGGTAGAGTAGTACAGTATAGTACAGTACCAACAACAGCATGGTAGAGTAGTACAGTACAGTATAGAACCAACACCAGCATGGTAGAGTAGTACAGTATAGTACAGTACCAACAACAGCATGGTAGAGTAGTACAGTACAGTATAGTACCAACACCAGCATGGTAGAGTAGTACAGTATAGTACAGTACCAACAACAGCATGGTAGAGTAGTACAGTACAGTATAGTACCAACACCAGCATGGTAGAGTAGTACAGTATAGTACCAACACCAGCATGGTAGAGTAGTACAGTACAGTGCAGTACCAACACCAGCATGGTACAGTAGTACAGTATAGTACCAACACCAGCATGGTAGAGTAGTACAGTATAGTACAGTACCAACAACAGCATGGTAGAGTAGTACAGTATAGTACCAACACCAGCATGGTAGAGTAGTACAGTATAGTACCAACACCAGCATGGTAGAGTAGTACAGTATAGTACCAACACCAGCATGGTAGAGTAGTACAGTATAGTATAGTACCAACACCAGCATGGTAGAGTAGTACAGTATAGTACAATACCAACACCAGCATGGTAGAGTAGTACAGTATAGTACAGTACCAACAACAGCATGGTAGAGTAGTACAGTACAGTATAGTACCAACACCAGCATGGTAGATTAGTACAGTATAGTACCAACACCAGCATGGTAGAGTAGTACAGTATAGTACAGTACCAACAACAGCATGGTAGAGTAGTACAGTACAGTATAGTACCAACACCAGCATGGTAGAGTAGTACAGTATAGTACCAACACCAGCATGGTAGAGTAGTACAGTATAGTACCAACACCAGCATGGTAGAGTAGTACAGTACAGTATAGTACCAACACCAGCATGGTAGAGTAGTACAGTATAGTACCAACACCAGCATGGTAGAGTAGTACAGTATAGTACAGTACCAACAACAGCATGGTAGAGTAGTACAGTACAGTATAGTACCAACACCAGCATGGTAGAGTAGTACAGTATAGTACCAACACCAGCATGGTAGAGTAGTACAGTATAGTACCAACACCAGCATGGTAGAGTAGTACAGTACAGTATAGTACCAACACCAGCATGGTAGAGTAGTACAGTATAGTACCAACACCAGCATGGTAGAGTAGTACAGTATAGTACAGTACCAACAACAGCATGGTAGAGTAGTACAGTACAGTATAGTACCAACACCAGCATGGTAGAGTAGTACAGTATAGTACCAACACCAGCATGGTAGAGTAGTACAGTACAGTATAGTACCAACACCAGCATGGTAGAGTAGTACAGTATAGTACCAACAACAGCATGGTAGAGTAGTACAGTACAGTATAGTACCAACAACAGCATGGTAGAGTAGTACAGTACAGTATAGAACCAACACCAGCATGGTAGAGTAGTACAGTATAGTACCAACACCAGCATGGTAGAGTAGTACAGTATAGTACAATACCAACACCAGCATGGTAGAGTAGTACAGTACAGTGCAGTACCAACACCAGCATGGTACAGTAGTACAGTACAGTGCAGTACCAACACCAGCATGGTAGAGTAGTACAGTATAGTACAGTACCAACACCAGCATGGTAGAGTAGTACAGTACAGTGCAGTACCAACACCAGCATGGTACAGTAGTACAGTATAGTACAGTACCAACACCAGCATGGTAGAGTAGTACAGTACAGTGCAGTACCAACACCAGCATGGTACAGTAGTACAGTATAGTACAGTACCAACACCAGCATGGTAGAGTAGTACGGTATAGTACAATACCAACACCAGCATTGTAAAGTAGTACAGTATAGTACAATACAGCATAGTACCAACACTAGGATAGTAGAGTAGTACAGTATAGTATAGTACAGTACCAACACCAGCATGGTAGATTAGTACAGTACAGTACAGTACCAAACCCTAAACAACACTGCTGAGCAGATGTGTGTTAAACACCTACAGCCACTGCTCCAGAGGAATCCCAAACAAAGGAAGGATTGGGGGCACGTTCAAGGTCTCTCGTTCTTTATATTTCTGTGGAGCAGGTGTGGAGTAGCTCATTTCAAAGGACAGAGGATCAGAGAGGGAGAGTTCAAAGGTGGCAGTGTAAGGTATGGGATTAGGGGACGGAACACAAACATGCATTGTCCTAGTGCTTTTGAAGCAGGTTGTCAACTAATTCCTCAATATGACTGGTGTTGTTTGTTTGTCAACATTACAATAAATACCATTGGAATAATGTGTTGGTTTGATCTCTAAGATCTTTAGTCAAGAGAGAGTTGTGGTCAATCACAAATGGTCAAGTGAAATAAATCAACTTTGATTTGATTTGATAGCATATTGAGTTTCAGGCATGTCCTCTGGGGGTTCACATTCATTTATTGCAAATACTTGTTTATATATATACCCACACCATAAACTTTAACACCATAGGTACTACCAGTGGTGTACTTAAGTACAAATACTTTAAAGTACTACATAAGTCGTTTTTTTGTATTTTACTTTACTATTTATATTTTTGACAACTTGTACTTTTACTTCACTACATTCTTAATGAAAATGATTTACTTTGACTTTTTCCTTTACTCCCAAAAGTAGTCGTTACATTTTGAATGCTTAGCAAGACATTAAAATGGTTCAATTCACATACGTATTAAGAGAGCATCCCTGGTCATCCCTACTGCCTCTGATCTGGCAGACTCACTAAACACACACGCTTCATTTGTAAATTATGCCTGAGTGATGAAGTGTGTATCCTTGCTATCCTTGAATGAATAAAAAAAACTAGAAAAGGGTGCCATCTGGTTTGCTTTATATAAGGAATTTTAAATGATTTATACTTTTACTTTTGATACTAAAGTACATTTTAGAAATTACATTCACTTCTGAGTATATTTAAATCCGAAAACTTTTAGACTTTTACTCAAGTAGTATTTTACTGGGTGACTTTCACTTTTGCTTCAGTCATTTTCTATGAAGGTATCTTTACTTTTACTAGTATGACAATGGGACTTTTTCCACCAGTGGAGGGTAGTGTATTTGTGTACTTGTATCTCCAAGCCAAGTTCAGACATTTGTAGACATTGGGGAACCGAGTCTTGATATCATAATGGAGGAAACAGATGGGGCTCTGCTGAAACCGTGTCTAATCCCCTTACTGGTTAATTAATGACTAGTTCCTCTTCCTCTGATACAAGACCGATGACCGGCAGCGTTGACCTTGCCTGAGTCCCAAATGGCATCCTATTCCCTATATAGTACATCACTTTCGACCATCCAGGGCCCCTAGGGCTCTATTCAAAGATAGGGCTTTGGTCAAAAGTAGTGCACTAAATAGGGAAAAGGGTATAATTGTGAGGGTGTTGGTGAATGGTGAAAGGTAGAGTCAGGCGCGGGACACAGAGATGAGTATCGTCCGGAAAAAAAAGAAGAATATTCCAACATGAAAAACACAAAAATCCAAAGCACAAGAACACGAACCCACATGACAACAATAACGCACAAAACAGAGAGGGAAGCCAGAGGGTTAAATAAGGAACATAATTAATGTAATAGAAATCAAGTGTGTATAATGAAGACAAAACCAAACAAGTAGAAACCTTCAGATAGAATATGGTGGAACAGAGTGAGGCTCTAACTCTTGTTTTCTTCCCCTGACCTTTGGGGCTTTTCCTCTCCTGACCTTTGGGGCTTTTCTTCTCCTGACCTTTGGGGCTTTTCCTCCCCTGAGCTTTGGGGCTTTTCCTCCCCTGACCTTTGGGGCTTTTCCTCCCATGACCTTTGGGGCCCCATTCTGATAATAAAGGACAGGAAAGCCTTAATCAGATTAAAGCACTACTACCTCCCCCCAGCATCAAGTCTAAACACTCTTCAGATCACACACACACATATCCACTGACTCATTCATAGCACATCTTGATCTGATGATACCACAGCCACTTGTCGGTAGATGTTTTTCATAGAGGCACCTGTTTTTATTTGGAACCACACGGTAAAGAACCATTTCCTGTGGCAGTTGTACTGTACATACAGTATATAGGCCTTTATACAGCCTCATCAAGGTGAACACATACTCAAGGCATCCATCAGCAATTACACTGGTTTGGTGGTTTGCTTTGCACACCACAGAGGTCTTGGTCAGATGTCGAAGGCCCCTGCACGTACTGCACTGTGTATACAGAGAACAAAGCTTTTGTTTCCTGTCCTTAACACTAATACACAACCATCCTTTCATCATGGAATAATATCTACAAGATGTGTGTTACCACCACCACCTCACCATCTTACACATGGTGCTATAGGACGGCTGCCTGGTCCTACATAAGGAGGCTGCCATCCATGTGTTTCTCAGGGGCATGCCAGACCTGGTTTCAAATCCTCTTTGCTAACCTTTCAAATACTTGATCAAGCTCTTAATTGAGCTTGCCTGTTGCAATGGAACCAATAGAATAGTCCCAGAAGTCCAAACCCCACCAACCTGGCATTCCATACTGGCTAAAGCAATTGCTCAAAGTATTTGAAAAGGTTTCAAATAGTATTTGAACCCAGGTTCCGAGGGGCATACATAGCCTAGCCAAACATCTGTCTCTCTCCCAGTCCCTACGTGATGAATGAAAGCATAAACAGTGCTTTATAAATGGAATGGGAATGTGATTTTCTACTGAGGATCAAAGGGAACGTTCAGAACATCCGGGTCCCGTGACACTGCTCCAGGCTGGGCATTGTTCTAATTCCACTCTGTCAGGTGAACATGTGTTATAGACGGCGATTCAAGTGTAGAGGAGAACCTGGGAAATAATGAGGTTATTAGGTCTCTGCCTCTCAGATAGAGGTGAAGTGCAACGTAACCTGATGTGTAGTTTACAGACTGCATAAGATGAACGGTATCTATTGGCAGCATGTCTGTCACAACATACAGACTATAAACATTGCAACATTGTACAGTAAAGGCCTTTGGTGTGCTAGAACTTGTGAGAAACCGACATTGTAACAATATGATTTAAAGCTAACTCAGTCTTTCTCTTACTAGCCTCTCTTACTTAGTTCATTTTGGTCAGTTCATTTATAGTGAGAGGGTATGTTGTGGAATTGGACGACAAGTACAGTAAAATGTGAGGTACTCTACGTGAACTGCCAAGCAAGAGGGTCTCTATGTGGGTCTCTACTGAGAACATAAACAACGTGAAACATCTGAGAAATGATATAGGTCTTCAAATGGCCTAAGCTCCTTTATAGCAGACTTTATCACACCATCTACTGTACCAGGCGTAAAGCTGACATTCCTGTAACCTCCCTGCTCTAAGGGTCAGTTGGATGTTGGATGAATAGCAGGTGTTTGGAAAAACAACCTCTTATCTGGGCTGTCATCGTTGTCTTTGGAGATGGAACCGCCAGACAGAACCGGCTGGCTCTGAGAGCCTCAAAGTGAATATTACACTATACACCAACCAACCACGCTGCTGGTATTGTACTGGGTGTCTCTTGGATCAGGGACAAGTTTCCTTTTTGTAGAGGGACGGAGGGAGGACTGGGGGGGAAAGGGAGAGAGAGAGAGAAGGTTAATTATGTCTCTGATTGTTTACCTTTGTCTGCTTTTATCATCAAACATGATGGTACAGTAGACCAAAGCAACAGAATAAGAAAGGAAACGCATAGCAACACTATATGAAGAGAGGCTGTGTTAAGGTTATAATGTGTTTATGTTATTGAGGATGTGTTCAGGTTATAATGTGTTTATGGTGTTGAGGCTGTGTTCAGGTTATAATGTGTTTATGTTATTGAGGATGTGTTCAGGTT